>NW_009202064.1:0-2291 GCF_000690835.1 Fulmarus glacialis | reverse complement strand
GGGTGGGGGGGGATGTGGGGTGATGGGGGGGTGACAGGCTGGCAGAGGGTGCTCCCCACCCTGCTTTTATGTAACGCCTCATTAATTACCCAGAAGAATCCCCGTTAATTGCCCCGGGCTCTCAGGCGGATGGCGTCGCCCCGGCTCTGGAGGCTGGGCGCTCTGATCACCCCTCGGCCGTAAAAACCAATTAATTAATTAATTGTGGGGAAGGGGAAATGCCGAGGAACGGCGCTGCCGCCCTTCCCCGGTGAGCCCAGGCCCTTTATTCCCCCCCGGTTATTTAATTCCAGCAGCGTTCCCGTTAACACCGGCTTTGCTCGCGCCGGTGCAGGATCCGGTGCCGGCAAACCCTCGTGCCGAGCATCCCGCCCGTGGAAAAGCTTTTCCCATGCTGGGCCCCGCGGCTCTGGAGGGGGCGGGATGTGGGGACACAGGGACACAGGGAAGCAGGGATGCAAGGATATAGGGACACAGGGATGCAGGGATGCAGGGATGCAGGGACACAGGGACACAGGGATGCAGGGCCACAGGGATGCAGGGATGCAGGGCCACAGGGATGCAGGGATGCAAGGATATAGGGACACAGGGATTCAGGGGTGCAGAGGTGCAGGGACACAGGGATGCAGGGATGCAAGGATATAGGGACACAGGGATTCAGGGGTGCAGAGGTGCAGGGACACAGGGATGCAGGGATGCAAGGATATAGGGACACAGGGATTCAGGGGTGCAGAGGTGCAGGGACACAGGGATGCAGGGATGCAAGGATATAGGGACACAGGGATTCAGGGGTGCAGAGGTGCAGGGACACAGGGATGCAGGGATGCAAGGATATAGGGACACAGGGATTCAGGGGTGCAGAGGTGCAGGGACACAGGGATGCAGGGATGCAAGGATATAGGGACACAGGGATTCAGGGGTGCAGAGGTGCAGGGACACAGGGATGCAGGGATGCAAGGATATAGGGACACAGGGATTCAGGGGTGCAGAGGTGCAGGGACACAGGGATGCAGGGATGCAAGGATATAGGGACACAGGGATTCAGGGGTGCAGAGGTGCAGGGACACAGGGATGCAGGGATGCAAGGATATAGGGACACAGGGATTCAGGGGTGCAGAGGTGCAGGGACACAGGGATGCAGGGATGCAAGGATATAGGGACACAGGGATGCAGGGATGCAGGGACACAGGGATTCAGGGACACAGGGATGCAGGGACACAGGGACATAAGGATGCAGGGACTCAGGGCTGCAGAGATGTGGGGACACAGGGCCACAGGGATGCAGGGATGCAAGGATATAGGGACACAGGGATGCAGGGGTGCAGAGGTGCAGGGACACAGGGATGCAGGGATGCAAGGATATAGGGACACAGGGATTCAGGGGTGCAGAGATGTGGGGACAAGGATGCAAGGATGCAGGGACACAGGGATGTAGGGACGCAGGGATGCAAGGAGGTAGGGACAGAGGGATTCAGGGATGCAGAGATGGGGGGATGCAGGAGCACAGGGATGTGGGAATGCAGGGATTGGGGATGCAGAGACAGGGATACAGGGATGTGGGGAAGCAGGGATACAGGGATATGGGGATGCAGGGATGTGGGTACACAAGGATGCAGGGACACAGGGATGCAGAGATGTGGGGACACAGGGATGCAGGGACTGGGGATGCAGAGACACAAGGATGCAGGGATGTGGGGAAGCAGGGATGCAGGGACACAGGGCCGTTGGGACACAGGCACGCGGACACGCAGGGACACTTGTGCTGCCGACAGCCTGCGCGGGGGCTGGTTTTCCGTGCCGGGGTGTCCCTGCGCTCTCCGCTTTCCCCGGGTCGAGAGCCTTACCCCACTCCAGGCGGTAACTCCCCGCTCTTTCTGCGGACGCACGAGGGCAGGGGACGTGGGGAAACTGAGGCACAACAAGGCGAGGGGGTTGATGCACAGTGTAAGAGCATCCTCCTGCCTCTGGGGTGGGTGAATTTCGGCAATCCCCTTTTTTCCCTCCTTTTCCCAGTTGCTGAGTCTCCGGCGGAAGAAATCTCCTCCGCGCTGAGCCCCTTCCCCATCGGGGCTGGGGAGAGCGACTCCAGTCCCGGGAATCCCAGCTGCCTCCCGGGATCTCCCTGGGATTTCAGGGATGGTGGAAATTTGCTCCCTGCTGGAGCAACGCTGCTTCCTCCTGCCTGCGTGGGCCGAATCCTGCTCCCCGCGCCGCAGAGCCGAGTGGTGCCCTGTGGGGTGCTCCGGTCCCCGGGGACCTGGGGGTGATGCCTGCTGGGTGACAGTGCCACC
>NW_009202063.1:0-50854 GCF_000690835.1 Fulmarus glacialis | reverse complement strand
ATTTATTTATTTATTTATTTATTTCAGAATAGGAATTCTACTGCTATCTTTGCTAGCCAGGATCTCATGCTTCCATTTCTGTTCTGGCAGGACCAACCTGACTTTGTTTCACCAAGGATAATGTATGTTGCTTCTGCCAGGAATCTGACAGCACTTCTTTCTTGCAGAGTTGTTATCTAAGTTTTTTTACAACAGGTGGGAAATGATGGTGAATCTCAGGTGCCCGGTGCATAGATTGTGTCTGTGGGTGCCACAAAGAACCTGCACATTGCAGGTCTTTTTGTATAAAGCTTCAACGTTGGACAGCAATTTCACCATGTGTTTGCTTAGTGTAGAAATACACAAATTTGTCCCGTTAGAAATGATTTATTTGACTTGCTTGAGACTGTGTTTGTTCCACTAAGATTTTTATTAGGGATTTGGTGCTTGTTTCTTTGGTGTCTTTGCCCTTCAGGGTTAGCATCCTAGTGTACTACAAGGATAAGTAAATCTTCTCTGCCACCACTTATCAAAATGTTTACCACCAGAAGAGAGTACTTCATTTTAAAAAATGGTGTTCGCTTTGCATATCAGAGCATGTTGAATTCAAAGAATATGTAGTGTGTGTAATGGAAAATAAGGGGTTAAGGGAGAGATGTTCACTCTTGATGTAATTACCAGGATGTCTGCCTGCATACCGAATGAATACCCCCAATTGGAAAAATTTTAAATAGACCGGACAGGACACATAAAAAAAAAAAAAGATGAACTGATGGGAACATTTTGTCAGGATGATGGACTGAAAAATACAGCAGGTATTTTCTGTCTTTTAACGTATAAGGCTGTGTAATGCAGCTTGGGCTCTCCCACCTGAGGGGCACGCATGCCGGTTGGCACGAGGCTCCCCCCTTTCTTGGCATGGCTGCCTTTCTGGGCCAGCCCTACTGAAGGAATGTGATTTGCTATGAAAAATGTGTTGATCGGGCTTGACTTTGTGCCACCAGGCAGATTAGCAAATTGCTTCGTCTGCCTCCCATTGCTTTATCCCAGCCAGCAACATCTAAGCCTTGATGATTTTGCAGGTCTTCATTAAAAATAGCTGTTTCTATATCTGATTACTGAGCCCCATCTGGGGAGAAACGAGCCTTTCATCTGTGTATTATGAGGCCATATCTGAGCACTTTGATTCCATAACAGAGTAAAACCAGACTAACTTTCTGTTCAATTGCTTTTCCAGCTCATCTCTGAGTTCTCTATGAGCCCTGTCTCTGTCCCCAGCACATAATGTCTGGGGTTAGGGCATTTTTTTGGTTTTAATTGCTCTTTTACTGTTAAGTGCAATTTTTGTAATTGGTTACACAACTCCAGGGTTTTATTTTAAATTAATCTAACTTTGCAATCATTCTACATATGTTGCTCTTAACATTTGCCTATTACTTAGATTAATTTCACTAATTTATCACCACTGTTTAGGTATGCATTGTTTTTATAACACTTGCAACTGAGTTAAAGCACACTTGTTGGGCTAAAGGCAAAGTTTGCTTCACTAAATTAAGCAGCTTTCTTTCTCCTTTCTGTTACTATATATTTACCCAGACAGGTTTTTTTCCTATGCACTCTGGTAGTCTGCTGTATAAGTGGCAAATACTCTGGTAAATAAATTCAAATTATTTTGATTATAGAGTAGAAGTAATGGATAATGCTGGCATTTTCCTTTTTTTTGTCAAATTCTAAATTCTTCCTTAATATTTAAACACCTAATTAGCAGCCAACCTCTTTCACCTAAGGTTAGCTCTGATATTTGGTGGTGGCAGTAGTGAAAGGAGTAGAACTGATGATTAACTCTTATTTCTAGTTGGTGCCTGGCCTATTCATCTCCCCAGTCTAAAGTCAAATGGTCGGGTAGGGGTAACCCAAAAGCCAGTACAGTCCGTCCTCCCGAGCAAGGGCTGTGTCGTCAGGTGCCTTCTTTGCACACAGAGCCAATGGAGATATTTAATGGTGGCGCTGATCTCTCGTCTTCCTGCTTTCCCACTAGTGCATTGTACAGAGACCAAGCAAATACATAATATGGGAGTTATGGGCAAATTACTTTTTTAAAGGAAAATTTCCTTTGAAAATGGGCTTCTGCTGTAAACAGGCTGTACTTCCATGAGTACAAATACAGAAAGAGAAACAGAAACATTGAAATGTTTCACTGGATATGTATTAAAGCTGTCTTTGGGGACATGGTGAGAAAGGCTTCCTTCTGAATGCGCATGAAGAGAACAGCACACAATTTATTGTTCAACAGCCCTGGCCAAACTCTTTTTAAATGAATACATGCATATCTTTCTGGGATTTGGCATGTGAAAAACCCTTGTGGGATATCTCTTTGGGCATGCTATAGTATTAACATATAACAGATACCGAGACCAACCTTTTTTGAGCTGAATAACTCTTCCATTGATGGTAATGCTGCAAAAACCAGAAATTTGATTTAAGGATTTCTCAGATAGGCAGTAGAGAAGGTAGCTCAGGTTTTCCATTGACTGTTAGTGGGGAAAGAGGATTTACATAGTTACAAAAGGATACAGGCTAGATTAATAAAGGACAACTCACATTCTGTCTAAAATGAGGAACAGTCACGGTTTTTCTCATAGCTGATCAATTCAGTACAGGTAAAATGATCTTTTTAAAAAGAAATAAACTGATTCCCTTAGATTCCACTCTTAATCACATGTAATACACAGTGAATTTATTTTGCTATAGTGTTAACAGAGATTGCATATAGTTATTTTTCTTCCAACATGTGGTGCTTTGATGATTTCTCACAAATTACAATTTTTAATCTTAAATTGAAAATGTGTCCAGAAATTTAACTAGGCCCGGGCTTGCACTGCAGAAAATAAAGAAAAGGATTGCAGCTCTCATAAACCCTTATCCGTGAGTAATTATCTTGTTATGTTAAAGTGGTTCTCCTGAATATTAAAATAATTAGGACCAACAATCTCAGCAATACTTTCCTCAGATGTTGTAATTGGCAGGGGGTGTTAACTAATTAAATGTATTTATATTGCTGGCTGGCTAGAGAAAAGGATGAAGCACTTGTAATTGCTGAAATTTAGCAAGAGCACATATTTACTACGGAGAATAAACATATAGATTACAGTATTTGCGATGGTCTAATAGCTGGAGACAGTAATCCAAACGCTTCCTGTGGGCATTTCTCGTTGTTCGAGGGGAACTTGAACCAAGGGGCTTTGGCAGAGGGAGTTTTGTCAGACGCAGGGAGGAGGGCGCTCTCCCCAGTGAGCACAGCGGCGCGGCGGCGGCTGCTGCAGCTTCGGATCTTGCAGGATGAATCCCGAAGCTTCTGGAGATTGCAGTGGGGTGGAGGGAAAAGGCACACGGCTCCTTGCAAGTCTGTAAGGGGTAAGCTCATGATGGAAATGACCTGGGAGTCAGTCAAGGCAGCCAACCGCCCCCAAATCTGTGTTTGTGTACCAGTACTGGGCTAAAAACATGCCCTGTGTATCCCTGGGATCTCACTCTCGCGCTGGGGCCGCAGACGCCGTGTCCGGCACTGGTCTGCGCGTCCTTCCCCTCCGCTGCAAAGAGCCGCTGCCGGTGTCTCGGAAAGCTCTGTGCTCGTGGTTACTTGCTCTTATTTCAAAAGCGTTTCTTTCTTTCTTTCTTTTTTTTAAGTTTATAGGAAAGACTTTAAAAAAAAAATCGCTATAAAACTGACTATTGTCTGACCTCTGAAGTAATCAATTTTGGATTCAGCCCCCTATAACAGTTTGACATTTCAGGGTCAGCAGAACAACTTTCTGGCAGATTGAAAAGCTGTGTTTCTGGGCCCAGGGTAGATTGGAGTAAAACTGGGCCAAATAAAATGAGCCTTCAAAGCATCTCCCTTCTATTTCACTGCTATTGCAAAAGGTAGCGAGGAATGTTTTTAGGGAGCATGGATGACATAAGCCTTGCCTCTTTCCCCGCTTCCCCGTCTCCCCTTCCCCAGGTGTGCTTCCCCCTCTTCTTTTGGAGTAATCCCAAGCTCGTCCGTCACTTGGGCTGGAGCAACCCGGTGCGGGGTGGATCAGTCACAGCTCCTCTCTGAAGCATCTCTAAAAACGCTCAGGAGGGAGAGTCCTCTTGGAGGGGTGGGACGTGGAAGCAGGGAGACGCATCCCCCGTCCCCAGCCCTTTGCGGCCTCCTCTCCTCCTCCTGCGTCTTCCCTCACTTCCTTCCCCCCTCCTCTCTCCTCCCCCTCCAGCTTTGTTCTCCTCCATTTTTTCATTCTCCTGCCGCCTTCTTGTTTTCGCTGCCATCCCTGAGTCCATGACATCCCTCATGCTCTCATGACAGCACGAAACAACAGCAGTCTTTTTCCCTGCTAGGGGCAAGCGAGCTGCCTCAGACAAAATCCATCTCCCCTGCTCGCTCCTTGTTTTTAGCCTCATCATAAATGAAAATTCAGTTCACTAGAAGGGACATATGTTTACAATCCCACAGCTGGTAGGTACATGTGTACTGGGAGCAGGTGCCAAGGCTATATAGACACATGTCACTTTTATCCCAGAATCCCATTTGGCGCCTGCGAACATCTTCGTGCCGTAATGCTGTGGAGGTCATTACTACACCCTGTAATCCTCCATGAAGGATTTCCATTTTCATTTATACACAGTAATAAAATACACATCTCAGCATCAGGCATTAGGATTAGTACTGAGAAGGCTTAAGCTGAAATATTTGAAGGATGCATTTCCAATGTGAATAGAATAGTTAGCACGCAGCATGCAATTATGCTGGCTTCATGGAGGGAAGGATTTATGCTTCAACACTGTTAGTATCACAGTGACACTGACAGCATAAAGGGAATTTTATTTAAAAAAATAAAGATTGAATTAGTTTTCCATTGTAGTACTAATCTGGTGTTATTAATTTACTTTAAGTTTCTGATGTTGATAACCCACCAGACATGTGAAGAGAAATGTCCTTTCTAATTTCAGGGTCTCTTCTTTATTTCTTTAAGAAAGCTGAAATTCTGAGAAGCCGTGACATGGGAACGGCTGGCTGGGTTCAGCGCAGGGAATGGTGCTTGATGGCTCTGGACAGAGATGCCCGGGGGCAGAGTGGGTGCCTGGGTGAGCCCCCCACCCTAAGCCTGCCTTTCTTTGCTGATGCAGCAAAGCTTTTAGCTCTGTGCTCAAATCTTATTGCTTCCAACAAGGTTTCAGCCCATTCCTGTATGTGTGTGAGCACGAGCATGCGCCTTGCTGACCTAGTCTCTCTGCGTTTAAAGTCTGGCTTTCCTTGCTCCAGGCAGGTCAGGGCACTAATCCCCAGAGAAGCTTGCAGCCGCTGAAGCACGGGCTGCACCGCTGCTGTGTGCCGGGGAGGAGGGAGGGAGTGCTACATGCTGAGAGAGTTGACCTCCTTCCCATCTTTCTTCTCCCCTAAATGTCACAGCCCTGTTTTAGCAGCCGGGAAAGAGGCATCCTTTCCCTCTCTTCTTCTGCCATCTGCTTCTCCTCTTCCTCAGCTGAAGGAAGAATCCCCCAGAGCCTCCTCAGAGGATGTATGAAGACTGGATGAGATGGAAGGGAGGGAGAGATGCTTTTGGTGGCTGCTTCCATGCAGCAGAGGGGTGTGACAGCCCTCACATCCCTGCCCCATGGCAAAACGGGGGGTAAAAGCGAACACAGTAACATGTAGTGCATTGCCAGAGAGGGAGTACTGCCTCCTCAGAAGCCCCGTCACACACTCCCATCCTCAGCATCAGGAGGCTCTAAACCTCTCCTCCCCATCACTTCATCATGGAGGAATGGGTGGCCTCGCAATAAAACATAAATTTGCGAAATGAATGAAAAGGAGCAAACAGCTCTATTACAGGCAATGATCTTTTTCTAAAATTTTTTTGAGTGCACCGGTTACTTGGCGTGGGGGAGCCTGGCACAAGCGTGGTCACTAGGTTATATATTCATTTCTAGTTTCTGGCCATTCCACACTACAATAAGCACAACTGGAGCCCAGTGGGCTCAGACTGCTTTTACGTTGCTAGATTTACAGTTGCTGGCATACTGCAGATATGAAGAATTGAGAAGCAATTTCATATATTGCTGTTGCCACTGCTGGCAGTTTCCTGCCCTTCAAGATATTTGTTGTGATAGGAGGGAACCACCCTCTCCGAAGGAAATATATTTAAAAAGCCCATGCTGCTGAAGGAATGCTGTAGCTCAGTGTGCTTGCCTGGGTTTTTGTATATATGTCATTATTTTCTATTTGCTTTTCAAATTCATATTTGGTTTTTAATTGCAGCCTTAACTCCCTCTGCATTTTAGCAGAAGTAGAAAAAAATCACTCTATTCAGCCTGTTATAAGAAGGAAAACAGATATGGCCTGAGGAAACCACATGGTCATTACATCCATCTATTCTTTCCTGCACTTTTGGGGTGAAAAGATGCAATTTGCTGCCTTGCAGAATGGGTGCTATTTTGACAGAAAGGAATTTGCCTTCTCTCCAAAAAGAAATGAAAATGCTAAAACTTAAATACCTTAATTCACCAGTCCTTTGTCCTGTGAACCCAAGAACGCTTAGGTGTAATTTCCTTTGCTTAAGGGAAACTCAAGTAGTTAAGAGCTACGGTGCCAACTACCTTAGACATCCCTCCGTGCGTACCTGCCCCACACGCGCTGGGGGCTGTGAGCAGAAACTGCCTGAAAAATACGTGAACGTATGGTGGGGAATGGCCATCAGACAGATAACCCTGGTGCACCTCTCCTCATGGTTTTTGTACTGAGCACGTCCCAACGAGACCCAGCAGCTGAGTCGGATGGTACACGACTGACCGTAGTGTAATGGCAGTTGTGTTCTGCAGATGCATAATGCCTTTTACAAAGCACCAGGCAGTAGTGTAATATTTTATGACTGGTGGAAATTCAGCCACTGAGAGGCCAAAATAAATGTTTTTCAGATATGGTTGTCTCAAGTCAGACACCTAAATGGTGTAAAGACTTGTTGTGGTTGGTGGATCAGGTCTCTAAGTACATTTATTTAGCTATTAAGCCTTGTTTCTAGCAGAGCATCAATGGTGTTATTACACTGTAATGTAATTATTACATATTGCATTATTGTTTATCTGTAGTAGGGCAGCCCCCAGATCCTGGAGGGGACGAGGGTGTCGGGGTCTATGTGACGAGCAGGGAGGCAGAGGCAGCCTGGCTCCACGGGAGGCACTGGCAGTGTCCCATCGTGTCTCTGCACGCAGTCCCCTGTCTGTGCTGCTGCTGTCCTGTGCATTGCTTTCATGTTCTTTTCCATTTTAGGGCTCAGACGTAATGTCTCCCTGCGTTAGATCAGAGCCATTTCTCTAGCTAAGAAAGCAGGGGGGGACACATTCCCTGACCCTGGTCGGAGCGTCTGTGTTCACGGGTCTGACATCTCATGGGAGCTGCCAGCAGCTGCTGGCATCCTGCGTCCTGCCGCTTCCCTCGGACACGATTTCTGTGGATTTCAAGGGGGTCGTTCCTCCAAGGACCAAGCACCCAGACCACAGGGCCTCTGCGCTCTTGAGAGCTCCCTACATAAACCCAAGCGTAAGAGCAAAGTGCTGTCGATCATGCATACTTCTGAAATTTAAGAATCAAAAAGCACATTATCATTGCAATTCATACTAGTGTCCTGCATGTCAGCTTGTGGTAGAAAGGAAATCTGTGAAAAAAATGTTGTACAGCAGGTCCCTAGCAGAATGAATTTTTTCCTGTTATACGAACTTTTCATGATGAAATGGTCTCATCTCTGTGGAAAATCATTGTATTGCCCCCGCTGTTGTCAATAACTTTTATGCATTGACTGCTTTTTCCACTAGACAATATTTACACTTCTCCACTCACTCCATTGATCTTCATTTTTGCAGGGAATTTTTTTGGGGTAAAATATAACCAGTTTTTTTTAAAAAGGTAAACATCCAAGAATTGCACTCGAGGGAAGATATATAGTATAGACTTAGTGACAACTTAATAGCTTGTAGTATATCAGATGTCTTCTATGCTGCCATCTTCTTGGGGAAAGTATTTCTATACCATGTATAAAACTACGCACATAGAAAGCTATATACACACCCTCATTTTTTTCTTTCTCAGGTGTCAGCACTCTTGGCACTGGCAGAACACGTGCAGTGCTGTACAGGAGCAGCACAGTTCCTCTGCTGCAGGAAATGGAAGAAAACATTAATTCTAATGCTCAAACATTTGCAACAAGCCTGTAGATTAACTGTCCTTTCACTGAATACTGTTTACTCGTTTTGTAGAAAATGCATTATTTCGTTGATTTAGCTTCTATTTGGTATGCTAAAGAAATCAAATTTCCATATAGAAAAGTATACACAAAGGATATGACCTTTTAAGTTTAGCAGAGAAAACAACTGAGTGCAATGTAATTAATATGCCATATAAATGCCAACAACAACATTAAGGCACCATAAAACCAGCACAGTTAAAATGATATAGTCTGGAAATGAAAAAGTTAAGTTTCTGTTAGCTTAATTAATTTGCTCACATGGTATTTCTGTGAAAGAAGCACAATCTCCTTATCTAAACCAGGAAAATAGATGTATAGTGAGAATATGCGTTTTTGTTAGGAGGAAGCTGGATCTTGCTTAAGGCTTGACCAAACTCCTAAGAGGTGTCAACCCTCCTTATGCTATAGTATAATTTCTCCAGTGTTTATACCCTTTAAATTTTTCCTAAAGCCTCATGAATGTCTTGGATACGAAGCCTGTCCACATCTGTAGATAGGTTGGCAATGGTGTAGTAAAATACTTGCATTTCCATAGTTATACCATTATAATGTAGCTCTTCCTAGTCTAAATATTTTTTTCTGAAGTAGTTTTCTCCTGCAGAGAATTTCACTGTCATGGTTATAGTCCACTTTCCTTATGTAGGTAAGGTCTTCACAGGGCATAAATGCTTTCTAAGGTTCAGATGGCAGCTTGTACCTCACTCTAACAAAGAGGTCTCCAAGGGAAAAAGTCTGGGGTTTTTCTGTTGTTCTGGAACGCAAAAATAACAAGCAAATTAATGCCTAAACTTTTCAGCAAAAGGTAGTTGGGGGGGCAGTGGTCAGCCACACAAAATGTGATCCCCACAGTGAGCACATGAGGACGTTAATCAAGAGCTGAAACTTCAGTGGAAGTTGCTCTGCCGCCTTTGTATTGGAGGCTGGCAAACGCTTCCCCTCACAGAAAGAGTGTGTTGTGGGCTGTTAACATGACTAAGGCGTGTGTCCGGCTGTTCATCCCTTGTTTGAGTCATTAGAGGTAAAAGGAACAGGGGGAAAAAAAGAGGCAAAGCTTTAGCTTAGAATAAGAAGGGATCTATTCTTCCCTCTGTATGTGCACAACTCCTATTAGTAATAAAATGTTAATGATAGTTATGCGTTCACATCAAAGGCAGACCAGAGCCTTTCATCTCGGTTAAATCTTATTCAAATAATTAATGGAAGTAGTTGTCTAGGGGGAAAAAAAAAAAGATATTAAGAAATTCCTTTGTAGAGCATTGCAAACTTTGCTGCCCCTGGGGAGGAGCTCCTAGAATCGAGGACGCCAACAAATCATGTTTAAGTGGGTCTGTCCCTGCTTTCCGCCAGCCTTGACTGCATTGCATCCTAAAAACACTGTGAAACATGTTATTGGCATTGCAATAGATAATCCAACCAAAATCAAATCAAAAATCCCTGACAAGGCCTATGTTATGAAAATAATCATAAATCTTATCCTGTGGTAGCTGTGTGCACCATCATTAAGCATTCTGCTCAGGCCTGTGTCAACATAAAAAAAAAGGGGGAAAAGAAGTCATTTGAAGTTCTCAAATCAACTCTGCAGCTGTCGTCTCCTTCTGTGCACTGCTGCGGCAGGTCCTGCCAAACAGCGCTGCCGGCCGGCCCCTCGCTTCGGTGCACGGACACAAATCTGGAACAACTCCCTTGATTTCCATGAGGCAGAGAGGGATAAGCCCAGCCCGCAGCTCTCATTAGCTGATACTAGAGTCAGGTCTTGTTTCTGATGCATTTTGGACTTCCTGCGAAGGCTGAAGTGGCCCGTTGAAACCCTTGCTTCTGGGTAATGCAATGGTTTCTGTTATGGGCTTGCTTTCGGTGGTGCTGCGCGAGGGGAACGGAGGTGGAAATGTGCAGTGTGGAGCAGCAGCCCAGCTGGGGTGATGCTCCAGACTCGTGCACGATGGCTCCACATTACTCGTCCCTGATACATCAGCCTTGGACTTGGGAAAAGCCATCTTCGTGAGCAGCAGGACTCCAGCCAGCAGAGAAGGGACTTGGAGGCTGTTCCTGCCAGAAAGAGCTTCTGCTCCTAACAGCTCCTGACAGTACCTACACAATTTCTGCTTTTTCAGTTTCACTTTGGCTTGCATGGTCCCCAGTCCAAGAGAAGCTCTTGAGGCTTAGCGCAAGTATTGATTTCAAGAAGAAAGTTTGTTCAGCGTTTTTGTAGGCATCTGGAGCTTGCCGCTGCCATCCCCAGAGCGCTCACCACCACGGGTCACTGACGTGTGTGCCAAGCCAGAGCGGACGGGGTTTCGCTGGAGAGGCAGAGGCACAACCCACCAGGAAATGCTTCCTGCAAATAGTTTTCAGTATAACTATCCTTCACACATCTTACAGATTTGTCCTCTCGTGTAGAAGAAAGTGGTGGCAGGAGACAGTTTGCCATTTCTTATCACATTATTCGTGAGCGACAGAACGTACAGAAGTGTCTTGTGGGTCACAGGAGACGGGCAACGAAGGAACCGACTTCTGCTCCAGACTCTCATTGCATCAGCTGTCCTGGTCACCTGCTTTGCGTTTCCTTTTCACTAATCATTAGATATTAACGGGATAAGTAGTCTGAAAACGATGCTGGTGTGGACAATGTCTCTAACATAGTGTTGTGTCCAGGGAGGCAGCAGTTTGGTACTTTGGCATGAATTTATCCATGTCTCATGGATCCCTGGCATTTGCAAACCCTGGCTTCTTTAGATCTGTGACTTCCACCAGAAAGACCTTGGAAGTAGAGGACAGTAATATATTTTAGAACTTTAGAGATCAGAAAGTTTTTTTTATACATAGATGTGCACCATAGAAGTGCCTATAAATAGATATTAAAACTTGCAATTTATAGCCTATCATTTCATGGCCTTTCAAGGCTAGAAATAAAGCCATATTCCACTGGGAAAATGAGATTTGTAGTTTTCCATGGCTTAAAGCTCCTGTTACTAACCCTGATGGACTGCAAGATATTAGACAAGATATCTGTCACTGGTCTGGAATACATATAATATATATGAGCGTGTATAAATTAGGGGAAAATGATGAAGTTTCTACCAGTAAATGAACAAGTTAGGAGATTGTAAGATAACTTGGTGGTGCCTGGGGGAGATATTCCCAGTGAAAGTAATTTTTTTTCCTCACTAATGATAACTTAACAAAGGCAATTAATCCACTCTCCCCAGCAAACGAAGTCAATGGCAAGGTAACCTCCTAATAGTGCTCCGAGGTAAAATGAGCTCCGTTAATGCACTTCGAAATCATTTTGAAGCTGCAGTAAGTCCCGTGGCAGCGGTGAAAGGGACCTGCCTGGAGGATCTGGCTGCGAGGTTTGCTCACTCCAGTGTTGCTGGAGCACGGCGTGGGACGTGCTCGCCATCACGCCAAGCTCTCACGCTTTTCGTGGGAAGGAATAGCCAGCATGACTGCAAAGAAAAAGATTAATTAACCAAATGAGGGACAAATGAGCAAGGGATTTGGTTTCATCCTAATACTTGTTTCTCATTTATTTGTCTCTGAGTGTTTCACGGGGCTGAGTGATGTGTTATACTGATACTAATCCGTGCAAATCTGTTGAAGGCGGGTAAGGGCCCTCCTCGATGGTAGGGACCTCGGCTGTGCTGATTGCACAGGGAGGGGCGCTGGGCCATGTCACTTGAATTAGATGCCTAAAATCAGATGTCTCACTCGCTGTCCTCAGACCTCCTCCCCTCCCTGCCTCCGATTTTTATGTGGAAGTCTCCAGGATCTTTAGACCCAGTTTCCCTTGTAAAAGAATGGGTTTTGAAAGCATGTGTGAACAAGACGTAGCTCAATTGCTAGAAATTTGAGTAAATAATTTAAATAACTTATGCAATATATAAAAAATTAAATGCCTAGCAAAAGTATCCCTCTTTTAACATTACATATTTATTAAAACAATTTGGAGTTGTAAATTACAATCAGTCATACAGGTACGTGTCTGCTGCGTAACCCTGAATTTGATTCTTTGAGCTGTTTCCATCCCTCCAAATTAATTTTTAAAATGTATGATTTTCTCATCATCTAATGCTAGCAAGAACTTTTAATCTGAAGTCGTTCAAAATATAACTGCTCTGTCCCAAACCGGGATTGCAAATGAGATTCTGTCTTTAGCTAAAGCATAGTTTCTGGTCTGTGCATTTATTTTGGTGAGATGGTAGTTGCACAAGTGTTAAGTTCGCTGTAACTTTATGAGACATAATAGTTTTTTGTAAAATATTCTTGCTAATTAAAAAAGGCCTGTGGAGAGATACGTGCATTTGAACTGGAGAATAAATGAAAATTACTATGTTGTGGTTGGGACACACAACAAAGATGTGAAATTGCAGAAGAAACCAGAAACATTTTTGATATCATTAATGTCGAAATGCAGTATCCATTATAATCTTCCTTCCCTTTTCTTCCCAGAACTCACAGCTTTCTATAAACAGAACCTCCTCATGGGCATATTGGATTTATTATATTTGGGTTCAGTACAGAATTTTTTGGATGTAAGGAATTTTCAGTGAAATCCATTCAGGAAAATCCACACGACTTCCCCAAGAAGGCAGACTACACAGGTTAAGGTTCTCCAGTTGGAAAAGAGACAAAGAAGGGAGGAAATACAGAGGTCTCTAAAAATCATAGGATAACATGGAGAGAGTGACTAGGAGATGGTTATTCACTGTTCCTCCAAAGAAAGGGCAGGAGGGGACTTCAAAGTGAAACTTTGAAGCAATATATTTGAGACAAGTGATAGAATTAGATGATGCATAATTGAACTGTGGAGGTTGGAAGCAGTTTTGGAGCCGCACTGGCTCTCCTGGCCTTTGGAAACGGCGGTGGTGGAGGGCTGCGACTCGCATGTTGCTGAGGGCTCACGTTTCTCGTCCCGTGGAGCTGCTGCCCTGCGCTGAGCGGCTTCGGGAGAGTGCTGGGGCGGCCGCATCGGGGTCTTGCTGTCCCTCGGCTCTGGAGAGTGGGAAAACGGGACCCCCTGAATTACAGACTGATGCCCTAATTAGTGTCTGCTGGTTTAGGATTGTTCTGTAGCAGAGACTTTGTGACTGGGCTTGAGGGGAAATCCCTGACCCTTGGATAATGAGTGCTGTCTAGGAAGCAAAGGGTTAAATGTGGGGACAAAAGCAGCAAAAAGCACTTTTTGTTAATAACCTCCATTAAGCCTGGGAGAGGAAGCAAAGCAGTCTCCCAGAGGAACTTTTGAGTCAGACATTTGTCAACACTGGCAAGGACGGATTCACTCTTTTTTCAAGAAAATGCCTGTAGTTAATTTTTTCCCAGATGCAAGTTTCCACGCTGCTCTTTGCCACAGCACTGGCACCGCGAGCCAGGCCGGCGCGGGCTGTGCCTTTCGCTCAGCAGCGCTGCGCGAGGGACCTGCTCACGTATGACAGAGGCACCGCGCTTACGTTCCCTGATTGGATCAAAGTGCCCTGATCTGCAAGAGATCTGCGAGGGAGGGGTTTTAATTGAAAAATTAAATTAAGAAGTTTGCAAATTATGGGCACATTTTCAGTTTCTGACCTCTTAGGTTAGGGTGCTTGGTCTGCGACTGCCTCATTAACTGCAATAGCTCAGCCTCTAGGACCTCCTTATCGTTTGATGAGGCAGATGTCACATCTTTCCTGTAATTTAGGAGGAGATACATATATCATTTTTTATCTGAGGGCTGAGGTCCTCTAGCATTAGACTGCATCTGAATTTCACTGTAATGCGGTAGTGCAGCAAGTCACAGGACTCGCTCACGGGATGATTGGTAGCTCATGGCTTCAGAAAGTTTATTTATGAAGCTGGACATCATGAACAAAGGTGGACATTGATAAAGGGTCGTATTTGTTGTTTTGAAACTTCCTAGCAAAGTTTTCAAATTAAAACGTTTGTCTATATATGATGAAGGCTGACAGTTTTCTCCCGTTTGGATGGTCATAGTTGCTCTTCCTCTTCATAATTCGCATGGAAATGCTGACGGCCTTGTGTTAACAGTTACTGTTACTTTTTTTTCCCTGAAGCTGGATGTCTTCTGTCAAAGAGAATTTAGAAAACTTTATCCTCACACATGATGAGTGCAGTTCATCTCCTCACTTACAGATGTATTTCTGTGTGTACACATACATATTCTTCAACAGAGGAACACAGACAGTTGGTTATTGGGGTGAGGTTTTTTGTATAATTCTCACATCCTGGAAAGAAACTCTAGCACTAAGGAGATGAAATATACTTCTAAACTGGCAGAGCAGTATCTAGAAACCTTCCATAGGCATGTCTTTTCAAAACTGCTGGGGAAAAAAGCACTGAAGGCAGAGGATGAAAAATGAATCTCTGAAATTGCAGCAGTACCAGTAGCGGGTGAAGCAGGGCTGGGAGACAAAGGCTCTTAGAGTTCATCAAGAAGGACTTTGTACTGAAGAATACAACTTACAAGTCCAAGGAAATGTCTTAGATGTACGAAGGGAGGAAAAAAAACATATATTTGTGGATGCTGTGAGAGAAGCTGCTTCCAAGGGAGGAAAACCTGCAGGACTGACTGCAAAGAGGAAGACAGAAAATGGGCCTGAGTCTCTCAGAGCCACAGTCCTGCCTGGATGGGGGAGCGGAAAAGGACCTGGTCCAGCTGAGCAAATACAAAAATGCAAAATGAGATCTGGGACTCTGCCGTGTCTGCAGGGACACAAGACCAGGCTCAAGTGCCTCATCTAGCTGAGCCATTAACACTAGAGACTGTTCAGCATCAGCGTTATCACAGCTTAGGGGGTTCATTCCCAGCAGCTGGTGATCCTGCAGAGGATGGCAGCACCACTTGTGCCCATCCATGACGCCATTGAGGTGCTTCATCGTTTTCAGGTGTCTCCAGACCTCACTGGTCCCTTTGAATGGCAAATCACCATTCTGCAGGGCACGTGGCTGGAGATGCCGAGAATGGGGTACTGCAATGACAAGGTGCACATGTGCCTACATGTTCATATATACTAGACCCATGTTCAACTATCTAACCATAAGAAGAGCAGGCCTGCTCTCAACTTTTCTTATTGAACCATGCCTGTGTTTTTTTCAAAGCATAGTATTTGTACATTTGTATTTAAATTAATGCCCTCTGCACCCCCAAATAAAACTCAGAGCTGAATATGGACCAGTTGGAAATATGTGATATGTAAATAAAAGAAGGTCCACGGCAAGCAGCCAGGCAGGTGGCTTCTGTTCGTCAGGAAGCAAAGAAGGAGCGTGTGGCTACTGGGTTAACTCTGTTTGTGAAGGCAAAGGAAGTAACTTTCAAAACACTTTTCCAGTTTTTAGATCAGTGACTTTTTTCCCATCATCAGTATTTCCCCGGTGTTGTTGAACCTGGGGTCCTGCTTCTGATTCAACTGTGATACACTGTTTTGCCCCAGAATATTTCCTTGCAGCTAGTTCCATGGCAGTAAATTTTGACTTCATTCACTCACAGCGTGTTTCACAGTGAAAGTCCCAAGCATGTCCAAAACCTGTTACTAGTAAAATTTGGAATTTGTTTAAATATTTCTTTCTGTTCTTTCCTGTTTGTTGCCTATAAGAGAAAATAACAACAAAATGTCAAGTATACACGGTGATTGGGATACCTAAGCTCCCCAAACAAACAAAAAACAAATTTTCATTTTGTACTAAGAGCTGAAGACATGTAATAAATTTACATGTTCTAATCAACCTATTTACACTTTACAGATATACTAAAGACTAATTAAGATCTGATGTTAGCTGAGCAACTTAATAACTTAAATTATTAACACTTCTGTTTAGATGCATAATTTATATATAAATGGAAAAAGTAATTTAGTAATGCGGTTTAAATTTTAACTGCAGTGTGTGTGTATATACTTCGTTGCTATCCATTTTAAAAAGGAGCTTTGATAACTTTGATTAATCCGTGGCCCTGCATTAAAGCTTTTTTCCGATCTCATGTTTTTGCAAACAGTTAATAAATGATACGAATCTCGAGAGGGCCAGAGAATCACACAAGGCGCAGTATAACCTCGCCATCCCAGAGAGACAGATTAGGATTTATAAACTCAACAACTGCAAGGATAAGAGTGAAGGGAATGAATATTGAATGTATGAAGGGCATGCCAAAACAGAGCTGAAGGTATAAAGTCTGCAACATATAAATCAAGTTTGTCTCTTGGTGAATAAATCCCATTGCAAGAACCCCCAAACGCTGGATGATCCAACCATCTTTGCTGCAATATTGTATGTAAATAGGTGATGAGCAACATGATGGAAATGGTGTCAGATCGAGCTATGGCTCCAGTAGTAGCAAAGGAAGGCTTCAGGAGAAAAAATAAATTAAATCACTGGTTGAATGAAAAGTACAATGAAAGCACTGATAGCAGAAGCTAGTGCTTGGAGCACATGTCATTTTGCAACTGAATTCCTGACGTTTTCAAAGAGTTTCAGGATCCTCAACAGCTGAGAACTGGATTGTAAAATATGTATTGGCAATTTCATTGCCACGTGGCAGACCTCTGTAGATAGCTGAAGTGTCTGATGTAACAGGTTAGCATCCCCTGTATGTAGACCTATGGCTGGAGTCTCTCAGAGTAGGAATCGGCACCATTTGGGAGGAGTATGGGAGCAGGTAAGGGTGGAATTGGGGTCACTCAGAGTTGCAGCAGGCTGCAACGACTCGTCAAGGCAAGAGCAGAGGTGCACTGGCCCAGGGCTTTCGGCTCAAGCAGGCAGAGTTTAGCCAGCAGCTGAATTCAAAGCTACATCTAATGCCAAACTGAGGCTTGCAGAAACTATGGCAAGTTCCTGTGCAGGTTTAGGGGAAAGAAGAAAAAGACATTATAGGAACATTTGTTATGGAAAGAGGCAAGGTCTAAGAGGGAAGTGAATAGTGATAAATGAACATAGTATGAAGGGCAATGGAGCAGCCTGTGTGCAGATCTGCAGGATGACTGCTAAACAGTGTAGATTTTTAAAAATAAACGAGAAGAAAACGTAGTGAGAAACTCAGTTTTAAGAAGTGGTGCAGCTGACTTACCAGTTGACACGCTGCTTCCCATGCAGTGGGAAACATCAGAGTATAGAACAGAAAAATCTCAAGATGGAAGGAAACAACGGGCTTTATATGCTACGTGTAAACATTTGTATAAACCCCAAATATCTCAATTTAACAACATGATCTCCTATAGGTTAGTACTGAGCTGAAATAAATATTTTTAAAAAATAAATTATGGAGCTTGAAATGAGGTATATTTTCATTAGACAATGCTAATTCTGACGTAGAGATGAGAGCGTGGTTAAATATTTCCTAGTACCCAGCGTTTTGGAAAATATCCGTGTGCCGCAACAGTGCGGCCGAGCGTGTGGTCAGCGAGGCTGGGGGACCCGCGGCTGGGGGACTCCTGGGAGTGGCTGAAGCTGAGTTGCAGCAGGGACAGCGCCAGGGCTTTCGGTGCCTGCAGAAGTGCGGCAATGCACTTTATCTTCATCCACGGCAAGTTTTGAAAGCTTACGGTAAAATTTTGAGTGATCTCAGATTATACCCATAGAGCTGTATTCTTAAGGAAACACTCTTGTTTCTGTGATGAAGAGGTGAGGGAGATTATTCCTTCTGATGCAGGCTTGCTATTAGAAGAACAGCTAAAGATGGTAATTTTTTAATCCCCTTTTTAAAAAAACTCAGAGAGAGCAGACTTTTTTTTGTTTTGTGGTTTTGCTGCGTCAAAGAGATTATTTTGAGCAACGCGGACATACTTTGAATAGATTCTCTGCAATACTGCAAAGTTTGGGGATTCAGAAACTGCCAGATTCTGAAAGTTGCATAGAAAATATAGGATTTGTAGGATTGATTGTTAATTGGTCTTTTTCAAGGACCAGGTGTTCTGCCTTGTAGGCTGAAAATCAGCAAAGCCACTCTAGAAAACCACACATGGAGATTTAAAATCTTTAATAATTTTTGACTTTGTCAATAAGGGCCTCCAAACCACGCTAAGGAACAACTCTGATTTCAAGCTAACACATACTTCTTGTGAAAGATTTTATTCCAATAGAAATAGCACATTTTATTGAAAATAATCATTTTTAAAGATATACTCTTCAATAATATCTTAAAAAATGGAAGCTGTTAGTTTTCCCATTGATAATCTGCATATTTTAATGTTCATTGAGCTCACACTCTCTAATATTTTTCCCATACACTTGAATAATCTGTTGCAACAAAACTAATACAGGTACTTAACTCGTTCTTTAATCTTATTTTTAGGCATTTAAGTAAGGGACTGAATCTTCAAAAATGCCGATTACCCAGAACTTCTGTTGCCTTATAGAACTCACATCAAACATCTAAACAAACCTTTCCAGTAGAGAAATTGCCAAAAATATGCAGAGCACTTATACAGGGGAACTTCTGGAGTTCACAAATGACGTCCTATGGTCCATTCTTGTTAGTGGGAAGTTGAAATTTATAGCCCATTTCCCCATTCTCTCTTGCTCAAAAAAAAAATGTAGCCCCATGTTTATTTTCTTTCTTTTTAAACAGTGGTTGCATATAACCCTGTGTAATGGAAATCCAATGCTAGGTGTACACAGCTAAAAATGTTCTGTTTGACCCCTATAATGTACTCAGAAAAGCAAAATGGGATAGCCTGACCCTTGATGAAGAATAAAATAAAACATGGAAATAAAAATGGACAGGATCACACTTGGGATGAAATTAATGTTTTTTAAATCAAATTATTTTTCCTAGGCCTTGTCTGACCTCCCTCCAATTTGAAATATACAGGGGGGAAAAAAATTTTTTTTCTTTGTGATGTGCTGCCTAGACTGGTGGTGGTTGCAAAATTATACACTGATAGAAATAGCATTTGGAGACGTGCTGTAGGAAACTTAATCTCCTTTATCTAGTCTTTTGGGTATTTACACCACAGTCTTCACTTTGCAGCAGACATGGGTACCAACTCCATTAGTTGTTAATTGGGAGGAGGAAGGAGAGATCTTATTTCAAGGTTTTCCAGGGTGCTTGGGCATGTATTTTCGACCAAAATCAGCCAAGCTTCCATCTTGCACTAATTCAGGGTTTTCTCTTAATTATTTCACATTAATTATAGCGGAAACTATCTGCTCTTTCATTACAATTATTTAGTAGTTAAAATAAAAGATGAGATTAAGGTGTTAGCTGCATTATTCTGTGAAATAAGGAAACAAATTTTCTCTCTCAGGAAGATACCACCCAAGCACACTGCACACGCTGTGGTTTAAGTAAGCAAGCTGCTCATGTCAGTCCACCTCACTGAATCAGAAAATGCATTTCAAGCAAATAAAATGTCACTCTAGTTTCCTGCAAGTCTTGAGAGCTACGATTTTATTTAGCTGTAAATTTACTGAAGAAAGATTCCTTTAATATTTTATGACTCTAGTGGATTAAACCTTGTATAAATCAACAAATTAGCAGTCACACTATATTTACGCTCAGAAGAGGGCTAGGGAAGGTGAAGGCAAGATTACTCCTTCCTGGCATGCTGACCAAACTGAAAAGCTAAATTGAATGACTTCGGCATGCTTAGAGCAATGTAGAAGTGAGGTGAGCATGATATATAATACACACTGACTGCAGTTAAGACAGGTGCAAAGTAGGAGGATTTTTATTCTTCTTTGAAGTTTTCTTTCTCTCCCCCTTTGGTGTGGATCAAAGACTTTTTATTTGGGGGGATTCTTTAGGAACTCAAACAAAATCTGTGAGACAGTGACCTTCATGCAACTTTTTCTGCCCTGATATATATACCTATAGTCAAATTTTCAAAAGTGTTGCTTGCGATAGCTGGCCAAAAAAGAAGAATCAGTATCTTTAAAATATTCGGAGGCACTATGCCTTCCCATAATTTCTCAAGGTTTCTTCTGTTTACATAAATAATTTAAATCAGAAAAGAAGTGCAGATAGATGAAAATCGGTGCTCCAAGTGTGGAGTGAGCTTTGGACACTGATTTGAAACAGAAGCAAATGTTCCTTGGCATCTTTTGAGCATGTTGAATGGTTTTATTGTACTTTTCACCCACCAGTTTGGTTTCCTTCCTTCTAAGCAGCAAACTAATGTGATGGCAGAGGGGGTGGCTCTGTGGCCAGACAGAGTGGAGCAAATGCCCTCTGGTGAAATGCTGCTGCCATATTCCACCCTTCTGTTATAAACATAGTATGAACATGCACGTCTGAGCCTGTTGCCAATTCATTTTTTTGAGATCCGAAATCAGAACAGCACCTTTGGGAGAGAAAACCTGAGAAAGAGGTGTGCTTACAACACATGAAAACATTTGAAATACTTTTAAAAATTCAAGCCTTAAGGCAACTGGTTTTCTGAAAACAGAGTATCCTACAGTTGGTAGTTTAGAAAATTAATGCAAAAACACCATCTGCTAAACTTCAGATGCATGAATACTATTTGGTCTATAGAGAGTACAGACTGTACAGGAAACTATTGATCCCCCATCTGCTTCAAAATGATCTTTTAAGAATTTCTCTCACTGAATCAAGTACTACATTAGTAACATAACTTTATACGGAGCACAGCATTCGAGTTGCTCTTAGAGGTGCAGTAAGTAGAAATGTACTTCTATCATCCTTCAGCCACCATAACACAGAAGAATGTTCTTGGCTTTCTGCATATTTATTTCCTGGGCAACCAAGAAAATATGGTATAAATCTCAATTAAATGCCCTTGTCTGCAAATATCATGGGTTTGGATGTGTGCGTTGTCAGATATTACTAGGGGTAGACCACATCTTACGGAGAGGTAGCTTCCTTCGTGTCTTCTGTCTGCTAATTAATAATTAGATAATATCCAGATGGTGAACCATGAGGAAGTCTATTTGCTGTTACTGTATTTCATGCAGTTCTTGTCCCTGAGTGCATTGGGGCCGAGATTTGTATTCTGAACCTTCAGCCCTAAGACAAATACTCCAGCTTCAACTGGTGCCAATGGACTCGAGCACCGACTGAGGGAGGTGCTTCCCTGAGCACAATGTGCCTCTTTCAAAATCCAGCCCTTCTTTATATATAAATCCCACCATATTTCCAGACATTTTCGCTGACCCTCTCTTGGGTAGCCATCAAATCTGAAAAGGAGAAAATATGTCCTTTGTGCTTCATTGTAACAGACTGCATACGATTACGCATATTAAAGAATAGTCAGTGTAAAATAAGCAGAAACTAATTTACAGAAGTATTCCCCGCCCGCCCCCGAGAATGCTCTCTGTGTGTGTATTCACAAGATAAGTAGACATGTAAGTTGTGTAACGTAAACGAATACTGTTTTATTGTTGTACCAAAAAATACACGGGTTTAAAAATGCTAGGTATTTCTGTTGGTTTACTTCTCCTGGAATAAGAACATCTGTGCAGAAACAAAAATATCACATTTTCACCAAAACCTCAGGTTAATTCCTATTTTGAATTTCCAAGATTTTACGCAGTGAATGTTGGCTCGGCATAACAGCGATGCCAGCATAAACCCAGAACTCCGGCTTTCCAGCCTTTTGGGCCAGCATCCATTTGTCGGTCCTTATAATTTCTTAGGGGTGGCATGCAGCCTTATCAAGGAGCATTAAATTAAAAATTCCCAAAGGGTGTTAAGTCTCTGTGGACCAGATAAGGTTTCCAGCAAGGCTGCACAGGCTGTCAGTAATCTGTGAACCTTAGCTCAGGAAAAGGTGATGCAGAATATCAGTCATTCCTTGTAAGATTCACAGCCCCTTTTGCAGATCAAATTGGCTATACTCCATACTGAGTTCCATTTATAAATTAAAGGTTAATATATTAGTGTTAGCAGTGATATATATTGTTCATCAGTGAGCCAATTGTTATACAGCCCCACAGCTTCAAAAAACAATTATCACCATGTCTTGCAATCATCTCTAAAGCTTTCTTTTGTTGTATTTAGGACGATGTCTAATGCATAATACTCGTATCTGTAGTATACATATAATAAACACTATTAATCACTTTTAGACTTCTATGAGTAACTTATAAAACTTATAAAAGGAGCCTGGTTTGGGAAATCCAGAGTGGGAGAAGAGTTTGGGGAAATGTCAACGTATACTCAACCTGTTCTTCTGTGCTTTCCTTGGGACCCACTACTGGTCACTGATGGAGACGGGTCCTGGGCTAGAGGGACTTGTGGTTCAACCCATTCCCCTGCAGTTTTGCCCAAGTTCAGTGCAGCCAGTGAGAGGTTAGTTTTCTTAGAGCACACACACATAAACTAAGCCATTTAATTTTAATTCTTTGGTTCTTGTACCCTCCAACCCCCTGACAAAAAGAAAAAGCAGTTTTTTACCCCAGCCATTGGCTAGCCAGCATCTGTTTTTAATTAATCCCAAGAGAGAGCTGGTAGACATTTGTATAAGAATAGTTCAATAAGTTACATGTTGCAAAATTTTGCACACTGTATTCCGTCTTTCAAAATTCATGGTGTGTGGATCCCAGCCGTCGCACTGGCACATTTCTCCTTGCAATCATTCTAGGGTTGAGCCAAGTTTTCTAAAAGCAGATTACATCTTCACGTGCCTTTGCATCTAACCAGACTGGCCCAAGATCATCCTACCTAATTTCAACTACTATCATAGCCAGGGGCGCAGTTGCCCATGCCCGTGAAGACCACGGGACCCTCCAGCACCCACTCTCCCTCTGTAGGGAGCACAGGTGCTAATTTCGGCCACTCCTTCGGTTGCCGAATGCCAGGTGGATGAAGCCAAACCTGTGTGACGTTGTGATAGTGGAAAATGAAGATCTACAGGTACAGCAAAGTGACTGGAAAGAGCCCTGGATGAACTAATTTTACCTCCCAGGTAGCTTTGTGTTGTCTGCTGCATACCTGAGGCATTTGTTTCTCTGTTAATGAAACACTAATCAGGACTTGAAGCCATCCGTTTGAACAGGTGTGAACAGTAAATAAAAGGCCCAAAGTACTGCACCACATGAAAGTGTTAAAAGTGAATAAGGCTGATGGTTCCATTTAATCAGAAACTGTGAGAAATTAAATGTTGTGAAATACTTATAAGCCTAGGGACTGGGGTGCTCAAAGACAATTAGCAACTAAACATTTCATTAATGAAATAATGATTAATTATAATTACTAATTAAAATTCAGGATTATAGTGTTGGTTTTAAGCATTAACAGGAGTAATGACATTACCATTTTTAATGAAATTCCAATAAAGAAAATTATAATACAACTTAAAAAAATAGGAACAGGCAACAGCAAGATTAGGAGTTATTGGTAAGCCCAGAGGCATAGAATTTTCCCAGCTGGTGAACTTAAGTTAAGTAAGTTTAATGCACTGTAATTTAATTACTAATCATAGTTTTTCTTCACAGTGGGAATTGATACTAGGTTTATATTTTACAAGAACCAAAGACAGAATTTGAATACCTGCTCTGTGATGGGTGATGACATTGTGCTACAGGCTACAAATAAAACAATATTTTGCAGACTTCTGCGTAACATTTGGATTTAGATATATTAGGGTATGATTTAAATATTATTTAATTAATGATTACTGGATTAGAAATTAAGTAGCCCCTGTAGATTTTGTAATACAAGTATAATGCAGCCTTTGTGAAGAGCATACTCAATACAATTTTGTATATCTATTAAATATATCTTCTTTGAATAATTCATACAGGGGCATATTAGTAAATGTCAAATTCCCACAAGAAGATGGAATTTGACCTACATTAATAAAGCTATTTAGGATTCATTAATTGTAGACAGATTTCTTAAACTATTTGCTATTACTCACCTTTTCATGCATAATGCAATATGTTGGCTTAAATACAATTCCTAATTTACATACTGTTGGCTGTGTTGCCCTTCTTGCTATTCACTATTTGACTTCTCTTAACCTGGCTGACTTACAGGTCCTCTTAGTAATTTGCCGTCTTGTGAAGTTCTCAAATGCCAAGGTCAATTAGAAGTCGTGTCACAGTTGGTTGTAGCTGAGCAATGAATGAAATTTCAATTTTTCCTGAATTTTCTGGGACAATAAAGAAGGATTTAATGAAACAATTCTAATGAGAGACCTGATTCATGTTTCCCTTGGTGGTAAGGGATTATTATATTAACATCACTGATGGAGGAAGACAGATCCTACAAAAGGAGATTGGGTTCAGTTGGATGTGAATATAAGGAATAAATCTGAAGAGTTTTACCAACACTCAGTAATATATTTGTAATTCTTCAAGCTGAGATATGGAAGTCACATATATGCTAAAAGTATGTAGGTTCAAAGAAAATTTGCCTTGAGGGATAAAAGGCTTTTTATTGTTATTTCTATTTATAATTAGTTCTTTATGTTCCAAAGAGATACTATATCCAAGACAGTGAGCAAACTGGCACAGAACATGCCTCAAGATGTACAAGTAGATAAAAAAATGGCTCTGTAGTGTACATGTGAATCCAATCCAGTGAAAGGGTCGATGTGGTGGCAGCTCAGGAATATTAAAATCTGATCATTAAACTAGTCATTAACTCTCTGGGCAGTTTTGGGCATACTCAGGCAGCAGACAGACTTACAGATGAGCCATTCCCTAAATGAAGTTTGATATGATGTTGCTGTGGGACAGGCTGTGTTGTGAGTTGCTACCCTAAACGAATGGTGATGTGAAAGCCCCAGGTATATTCTGGAAGACAGATTTTTGAGGAATGATGCTTCCTTCTTGTGTTTGGAAAGTAATCAAATCTTCCTGAGAGCAATGGGCTTTCAATCAAAGCCATGTATGTTTGTGATGGAGTGTTAGAGAGAGATCCTGTCCCAAGAGATGACAACCAAACCTTGATTTCACCATTACAGCTTTTCATTTTTTTTAATTTTCTCTTCTTTTTACGTTTGTATCCTAGGTAAAATTCAAATCAACAAACTAATTGTTGTTGTGATTTCAGCAGGTAATTAATTTGAGGTAAACTTAGCACGTTGCCAGCTTTTCCTCCTGATGGTGCTGCAAATACTGTCACTGTCCTGTTTTGCTGTTTCAAAGAGACCCAGAAAGTAAGCATATCTGTTACCATAATAAAATATCCCCCATATTGTTAAGATACATAAAATAGCGTGGATAGGCAGCAAAGGAAGCCTGGTTTTGCAAACAAGGCTCCTAGGTTTTGTAATTAGTCTACGGCAAAGATGAAGCTTGACAGACTTGCTCTTATGTTGCTCTCTGGGGTACAAGTGCATGTGTAGCTTTCAGAGAAGAGCTGAAAATCAACCAATACCTGGAATACTAATCTGTTATCTGTACACTTCTGAATGAGAAAAATGTGCCTTCTGGCAGACTCAGAAATGCATTGGTTTCGTGCCTCTCCTTTGCTCAGTGGCTATGTACAGCGGTCACCACAGAGTACCCGATACCTCGGTAGTTTCTCCTCACATTAGCATTTTTTCATGAAAAAAATTGCACAAAGGCATAGAGTACTACTAATGTCTGTGACATTAAATATCGGCTCATTCATATTCTTCTTCTGTCCCAAGAGTCCTGGTCAGGCTGCAGACACTGGGGGTAAACTTTCAGGCAGAAGGAGACCTTTGCCTGAGAAAAATACCAAATAATGGTGACATCCCATTGTCGTCACTGAGCTGAAATAGTCCATTAACAATAGCAGTTGGGTGGTACATGCACACAAGTTTGGGAGGGTAAATAAATACAAAAGCATCTTATTAATTCGTAGAATGGAAAACTTACAATATGTGCTAATTGCAAAACGTTCTAATTAGATATAATTATAATCTTCGAAGCATGTTGAACAGGGTAGCGTTTGATCGTGTTGTTGACCTTTTCAGTGCACTTTCAGGAGAAACCCTTAGAAATGAGGTGTTGTAAAATTCATCAGAGAGCAATTAATTTGTGCAATTAGAGGAATATAATCTGAATTAACGCATATGTACATATAAGAACATAAATGGACTTTAATGTGCCTGCACAGGCTTCAATTTGTAATGAGAATTCATTATATGGACAACTAAGAGTACGCAAGAATAGGACCTTCCCCATGCGAGACAAGCTCAGTGGTAGCCCAGGCGTAAATGGAGAGCCAGTACAAACTGTCATTGACTATGTGAAACTTTTTATCTGATACGAAAAGGTAAAGCAATCTATTTTCTTAAACCCAAGGTCTTGTCAAAAGACATACACTTTTAATATTTGTTTAAAAATATGAAGTTTCTGTCTCATTTTATGATTTCCAGAGAGTAAGAGGTCCTATTTTTCATTGGCCTGTGTGAATTGAGTCCACTACAGTCACCACTTTAAACAGGGTAAGAAAGAGCTAGCTAAGCCTACTGCTGCCGGTCCTGTGCCTTTGTCTCACAATATCATTAACCAGATAGCAAAGAGCACACCAAAACTAGAACACTGCATCATTCATGTGACTCAGTTCACTTCGAGACTCAAATCCAATCTACAGGCGCCATCTCTCATTGCACTGTTGCTCTTAGGTATAAATTTTGCTTTTCAATTAAAGGACAGGAAGAAGGCTATGAGATAAAAATTGCATAAAGGTATAAATAAGGAGTGGAGGCTCTCATGAATCTGTTTTTCTTTTGCATCGCTCTCTGGGAAAGTGTTTTCTATTACTGCTAACTGGATCAAAGACACAGATTGGATGTTTTTTTCTGACACACGTAGTCTAGAAGCACAATTTTTAAAAAATATATTAGTTCTAATTCAAACTTGATGCTCGTAGATTTTTTAAAAAGAATAAATCTTTAGTTATTAGATATTCCTTTCATATTATATTTTTAGATAATCTTTTCAGCTTGCTACTCCACTTATTTTTAATTTTACTTTGTTAGCTGTCAGTTTCTGTAAAGTGTGATCATTCCCCAACATTGGATATAAATCTTTGATATGAGCCTAATGTGATTTCAAACTCATCAGCTGAAATCAGTGCACATTGGTCTTCCCCTCCGCGAGCATCTGACGCTCCTGTTTATCAGATTCTGTATTTTGTAAATTACTGAAGCATAGCTCCAATAAATAAGCCTACCTTAAAATCTGTGCCAGTCAAAATATTTTTCACAGTTTTATGTGAAGGCATACATTGTTTTTATGCAGCTGTCTCTTTCTGAACTAATTTTATTGCCATACATCAAGCTTTAAAGACCATCTCATGTGAAACTTTGCCAATGCTTTAATGGGCTTAAAGTGATAAGTATTCTTATTTATTTCTCTGTATTTACTTATAGGCACTGTAATGACAAGCAAATGTATGATCAGTGCTACAGAAAGCAGTATATTCAGGCTGAACATACTGCGTATGTGCATATGCACACTGATTGTAAGGAAAACCAAAGCCAGGAGTAGCCCTGTGCCCTCCTCCATTCTGCAGGTTGTCATCTCCTGCAGGGAGGAGGAGCTGGTGGTCCCACATACCTGCTCCCAATTCTCACTGTAAACTGGGAGCCCTGATGCCCTGCCCACAAAATCCCACAGAGCTGATTTGGCCTGATAGTTAGGGGCAGAGTCTATCCCTCTTTCAGGTGAATGACGAAACCCAAGGGCAATTCTGGCATAGGTGGGGAGCATCAGCCCTGGGATGCACCCACAGCTGGAGCAAATCAGGGCATAAGCTGCTTTGCTGCCTTCTAACAACAGACCTGCATACCATAGGGTCATGTTTTCACCCAGGCTGGGTAATCAAGGCTGTGCTGGAGCTAGGTAGGATCACAGCTGGGTCCCACGCCAGCTATTTAAATCCTCCTTCACCCACCTCGGCTTTTGCTGCTGCTTTACCAGCTGCCTGGGGGTTGTTTCACTTGGCCGTGGCTGGGTAAGTGGTTTTTCTCCTTCCCTCCCCTTAGCAGCTGAAGGTCAGATCTGGAAGTCTCTGCTCCATGTGGAGGTGTTTCCTGTGTCTCCTGCCTTGAGCCTCACATCCAGAATTGATTTGGTATTTGAAGGGGTGCTGTTCTGGTGGATGTTGTCTTGTTGTAAGTGAGCATTTCAAAAGAGAACAGCAAATGCACGAGTAAAATTAAGTTGTTGAGCCATTTTAACTGAAGGAGGAAAAGGGAGGCTTTAGACTGGTAGAGCTGCAAAAGGATGTTTTGTGCATCTTGGAAACCAGAAGCTCCTGGTCATGCTGTGGAGATGTTTGTCACAACCTGAATGGCCCCAGGGAGCCAAGCTGAGATATCTATGCAGTAGCATTCCCTCTGTGCATAAGGAGTCCCTGTTCCTCAGGGAAAGGTGTTGTACTAACCTGGAAGACAGCCTGATGGATGAGGGCTATCGCATATATGAGGGTGCCATTTAATATCTGGGCCAGGGAAATAAAATGTCTAGAGGGTCTGATAGGCAGAAAACGTGGTCAGAACTATAGTTAAAAAGAAGCTGGTTTTATCTGCCAAACAGCAAGATTTAAAGTTTTGCTGTGGCTTGGCCAGCATGCTTGCACAGAAAACGGACACAGGGACCTGCTGTATGGTGAGACTGTCTTGGGCTGACTTCACCTGTAACTCTCCATGCCGGAGCCAAAGGTTTCTCCGCTTCTTTCTGTTTTTTCTTGTCCCTTTACAATATCTGTATCCCTTTTCTCCTCACCCTTAAACAACTTTCAACATTTTCATTGCATGTCTAACTTAATGAGAAATTTTGGATGTGCCTGGAGCTGTATCCCAGGCTGTGCTCAGATGTTGAAATCGCTGCCTGAAAATTGGCTTCCCAGGTAATAACCTAGAGCTCAGTGTATGAAGTGTAGCGCGTTGTAGATGTTCTCTCAGTGCAATTTCTTTGAAGAAATAAATTACCACTGTGTTTTGTATTGGGAGAAAGAGCGTTTTGTTGTTAAAAGTGACCCATAAAGATAACAGTTCTAGAATTTGGCACTTTACCTTTGCAGGTCTTTTTTAATAGCTTTAAAAAATGATAAAGGCTTTCTTATTATAAGGGTTACTTATCTAAATTATGAGTGAGGTGGATGTTATCCTTCAAAGGACAAGCTTTCTGCTTGCTGTGTTCTCAGACAAAGTATTTTCCAACAACCTGGTCTTCAGTGTTTGCCCACTTTTGCACTATAATGAGATGTATGCCACTACAAAACTGCATTAAAAGACTTTTTAATGCAGTCGGGAGCCACAGCTAACAGGCCTTCTATCAATGTAAGTGCCATAGCTCAAACTGATAAAGAGCTAAATCCCTAACAAGCTCTAAGTTACAGCGAGGAAATAGAAAGTAGACTTTCTCCATGCACGTTTTAAGTACCTCATTAGTTCTCAATACGTCTACATGAGCTGAAAGTAATTGATCTCGTTACTATGTATATAAATGTGGCAAATTTCTTAAATTTTGCAACTTAGCTCTGTTCAATTAACTGGTTTGTTAAAATATATGTCTCTTCAATTAATTGCAGGGGGGAGAATGTGAAAGGGAATATATGCATATGTTAGGGTCTAGAGGGCAGAGATGCTGAGTCTCATCCAAATCTCAGCTATGGCATTTTGGGATTCTGAGAAATCTGCTCTCCATGGAAAGCAGTACACAGTAAGGGCTAGCTGATGCCGAGGTGGAAGAGCAGTCGTGCCCTACGGTTTCGTAAAGAGATAGACTTGTGACAGTTTCAGTGATGCTGAAGGTTGTTCTCTATGTTATTCATAGCATTAATCACACTTTGTTTCTCTTCCAAAACTTGTCTGAAAGATATGCTTTGAGGACTGGGAGAGGATCACAGAGCTGTAGCTCTCTACAGTGCTTAGCCAGGTCTGCACTGGTGTGCTTAAATTTGCTTGCTTTGGTGGCTCTTTATAATGCACCTGTGGCCCAGGTGTGAGGGTGTTGCTGAGTTGAGATCTTTGGTGTATATGGGGTAAATGTAATGAACAAGCCTTGTGTACACCCTCTGCTCAGAGGAGAATTTCTTTTTCTGTATCTCAGTGCTATAGAATAGCAGATTTGCAGTCTCATCCTTCATCTGGATTTCACAAGCTTCTTGGACAAAAGATGATTCCCCTCTAAATGCCTGCAAAATGGCCACAATGTCCTTGGTGCTCTGTTAAACAATTGCAATAAATTCCTCTGCATCTCTGCAGTGCAGTAGTTTCTGCAGCCCCTGGGCTTAGATATTTCCCATCCCTTCCAGGACGGCCCAGCAAGAGGTGCAAGTTGGCCTGAGGTATGCGATGGGATATTCCAGAGGTGTGGGGGACTTGTTTTCATGCACTCTCGGCCCCGAGCAGAGCTGCTGCTCTGCCTTGCAAATGGCAATGACTTCTGTGGAAGTCATACCAGTAACAGGTCTCTGGGCTGTGAACACACATCTGGAAAGATCTAGACATCAAGGAAAGAGTCCAGCCCCCCAGAAAAAAATAGGGATAGAACAAAGAAAAATAGTTTAAAGGAAAAATGTATAGTAGTGCAATTTCTGGGATACTGGAATAAATGTGAAAAGGCTGGAAAGCCCACAGTGGAGCCTGTTTAATACAGTTTTATAGAAGGAGACCTGTAAGTAAAATGTAGCTCTGACCAAGTAAGGAGATTTCTAATAGTCCTTGAGGTTTTATTTATTATGTGATGCTCATTGCTGAAAAATGAGCCATAAGGATGGAATAACCGACACTTTTTATTTTTATCTTCAGGAGTTCTTGAGCTTACCTGGACAACACATATTATTGGCTAAGGCTGTCCTTAGGCAAAGCTCTCCTTGTCTGCAGTGAAAGTTTGCCAGGCTCAGAATTATGGGATTTAGTTTTGTGGTTGTTTGCTTCCTCCAATGTTCCTGACAAACTGTTTTGCCCTCGTTAGAGCTCGTGACTTCTAAGAACTTTTTGAACAAAGTGATCTCTTCAGTTAGTTACACGACATAAAACATACCTAGAATACTTGCAGCATGCCCTGCTACTTTTTCTTCAGTAATAAAAGAGCATGTGGTTGGTCTATTAATTCTAGCTTTTGGAGGGCAGGGGGTTATTTGTTTTGCGAATAGTTTCTGTGTGTGACTTTACCCATAAACCAGATGTTAACACAAGACTCCACATGTTTGTGATCATTAGACAATATTAAAAGCTATCACTCAATCACCATTTGGGAACAAGAACATTGGGTGTTCGGCTACCTGCAAAGCAATAGAATTATTGTCTGACACATTTACAATCCCAGAACTAGCAATCTGCTTTTACATGGAATAAGGTGTGTTGTTACAATATAGTGTCTTGCTGAGCTGTTCATATATAACATTTGCATTAGATAATTTAATTTAAATACATAGAGAGAGCACAGCTGTAGGTCTTATAAACAAGAAACTGAGTGAGATAATGTTCAGATAGGTACTTCTCTAAATAATTGTGTCATTCTGAATTTTTTTTTTACCTGTATGCTATTAACCTTTGCCATTTTTGCCGAAGAAACTAGAAAAGGTTGGATATTTGCAAACACTTGAGAACTATATTTTTCTTTTATTTAACCATTATTTTCAACATAGAAACAGTATCAGCATATTTTCCAGTTTGCAGAGGGTTTTGAAAAGAATGATAGCAAACCATAAAACTCCTGAAAGGACTTTACCTTGGCTGAAGACTTTATATATAAAGAGATCAATTTTCTGATAAGATTCTGTGGAATGAAAGGACATCTTGTAATTTTAGCAAACATGAATACCAAAACTAGGGATGGCCTTTTGGGACCTGAAGCACGATACAAACCTCATTATAGACTACGAAAAGTTTCCTGGAGCTTTTGTGGCCTTTGGATCCAGTCCTTTAGTGTGTCTGGTAAGGTAACGGCTGAAATAGTTTCCAGCGCTCTGGTCTGTTCTCTGAATGCTACAATGCTGCCAGTTTCCGTGGAAGGGCTTTAACTCCCTGGCAAGCCATTTCAGGGGGAAAAAAAAAATCTTCCAGTGTTGGCAGCAATTATTATGTGATATTCTACCTCTGCCAATATGTATTCCAACCTAACTTTGATAACAAGAGGCAAAATCTGGTTATCACTATTGATTACACAATGACAAATAACTTTTGTATAATCTGCTGTTTTCATTGCAGTAAGTTAGTGTTCTGATGACATGACTTGAACAAAGGAGCTGTGTTTTTTGGTAAAACCTTTTGATGAAGGTGCCTAGCCTGGGAGCTGTGCTGGGTCTCGTGGCAGGTTGTGTTTGCACAGACAGCGTTCTCGCAGCAACCTTCCCCTCGCCCCTGTGTGATGGGGGTAAGGAAGGTGTAGGTGTGACATGAATTTTTGATCACTTTGGAAGGCACATGCATGCGTTACCCTGGTGTACAAAACCAGTGCTGGTAACGCCTTTTATAATCAACTCTGACAGGTCAAGAAAATGCACTCTTCTAACCTAAGACTGATGGTGTTCATAGGGCAATAAAACTTCAAAAGTATTAATTTCAATTGCCCTTGCACAGTAATTGGATATTATATATACAGTGGTTTCATCAGAAATTCATCAGCTTGTTCATTTAAGAAGAGAATCGGAAGCCTACAGAGTCCAATAAGAAGGTAAACTTGCTTCAGTACCCTTCTGTCAGGTCAGGGCTTCCCTTTTCTCCATAAACCCCCTGAGAAATGTCTATGTGAGCTCAAAGCAAAATTTGTCTGTGGTTCTGTGGGTTTTAGTTCCAAGCATAGACTCCATGGCTGCTTTTGGCCAAAGTAGCTGTATCATTATTTGCTTTCTGCCCACCAACAGGAGTTAAGAATTGTGACCAGATCAAGTTTGCCTCTGAGTCTGGGTTTCCTCCATCTGTGCGAGGTGCACAGCACTTCGTGCACCATCCCTTACTGTCCTGTGAGCCAGAAGAGTTTGCCAAAAACTTGCCTCCAGTGCTGTGCTTGGTTTTGCAGGATGTGCCATTTCCAGCACCTTGAATGCTGTCTGTGTCTTAAACCATGACAATCCTCTAAGGCTCGCACTGAGCTCATCTGCATTGCCTGCTGGATGTTTTAACCCTACAAGCAAGTAGTCGGTCCAATTGACATATAAAGGTTTCATTCAGCTGCAAATGTGCATAGACCATCAGTAAGCAATTAGCCACAGAAATAAGGAATACAGGATAACCTGAGATAAACCGAGAGTGTAATTGTAAGTGGTGAAATGCCCAGGGAAACACGGTATGAGCAGATACCCGATACAAAACTTTTCTTACAGTTATCTGCCTTGTGGATTAGCCAGATTTTTATTTTTTTATTTTTTGTTACTTGGTTGCTGGCTGAGTTTAATGCTTTGCAACAAGGAGGGCTCTTGACAAGGAGGTGGATTGTATTGCAGGTCGAAGTTCTGGATTTTTTTTTCAGACAGAGAGGCTCCGAGTAAGTGCTACAGTAGTTGCAAATTGGCAGATCTTCTGTGCATGGGTGCCAGATAACCAATTCCCACTTCACAATGTTGAATAATGAACACTGTTTCTAAATTCTTTTAAGAATAAACTCCATTAAGATGCCTGGAATGTAAATACTTTCTCTAAGAGAAAGTAATGATTTTAATTTGTTTTAATTCTATTATTAGGTCTGTTAATAAAAATGTCTATTTCAACTATTTAAGACATCCACTAAAATTCTACAGTATTAATTTTATGGAGAACTTCCAAAAGAACTCTATTAGTTTTCCTCCATTAAGGTAACATTATGGACTTTTAATAGAGCTCTTGGCTACAGCAATTTTTATTGACCGAGTTAGTAAATGAATTAATGTTAGTCCCAGTGTCTTCAAAATATGTGATGTACTTTAAAAATTAAAATTTATAAAAGTATTTACTAATTTCTCCATTACAACAACTTTTACCACCCCTTGATCAGACGTATACATGCACTGGGTGAATTGTAGGTATGATTTAGCTTTGCTTAAGACTTTCTGGACACCTCAGATAATGATTTTTAGTCTCTACATAACCTTATTTTTTCAGTAAGGCAGAAAAATCAATTCTTACATGATCTCACCGACCAGTTGGTTCCATACAAATAAATCTCAGGGTGGGATGTGTTAATTCTTTTAATAATGCTTTTTCTGCTCAATCAGATTGAATAAATGCAGCTAGGTTACCTACAGTGGATTATTTGTGGTTGATGATTTCTTTTTTCCAAATTATACATGCACCTAGCCATGATTGTTTGTATCTTGCTCCTAAATTTCATAAATGTTACGGTTTTTCTGTAGTTTTGGACAGAGGTTACTCAGAGTTTCATAAGGAACTGCATTGCATTCTTGCCTCTGACTCGGAGGAAGACCTAATCCTTTCTGAAGGGTTCAGATCTGGATGGCTCCGACAGCCCAAGCTCCTGCTCAGTCTGGGGGTCTCAGCTGGCATCTCAGCATGATGTTCCAAGCAAAGGATTGTGACTGACAGTATCCTAAATTCATTATGAAAACATACAATTCTCTGGTCGTGGAGTTGTTCTGTATTTATATTGCACAGGCATTGGACACACATGATACTTGCAGGCTCTTTAAAGCACTGTGCCATTAAATAGTCAATCCAGTGGTCCACTAATGAGAATTTTATTTGAAAAGTAAAAGCAAATCAAATTAATGATAGCTGAGTGTTAATAGTTAACTGAAGCTTATTTAAACACCAAGTTAGGTTATAGATGAATAATGTAACTTTTTTCCAAGGGCTATTTCATATAAACCAACACTGTCCTGTCTTCGACCTGAACACGGATTATTTATGTGTGATTTGTTGCTTTTTAGTGCATCTATTCATATTGCATTTCATATTCTGGACTGTCACGTTGATATGAATATGACCCACTAGCACATCATAAGCATTTGTATAATGCAAGCTCTTTGTAATGACCCATCATCCTCAAAACTGAGCTTAAAATAAGTATCTGACCTAAAATGTTTAAGAGTTATTTACTTGTTTATCTGAGTCGGCCACCTATAGGTGATAATGCCAAGATGTCTAAAGCATCAGTTGTTAAAATGAAATGCTTGAGTTCAAAAGCTAGAAGGAGGTAGCCAGGAAAGTGAATCTATATTGCCACCAATTCTTTGCATGCTGTTTTGTTTGGGTGCACGGGATAGCTTACATTTACTGCCTTCCATAGCTGACACCAGAGGAATGGATGTATAGCCACCATACTAACTCAGTAAGTGACTTGTGCCCTCCTGAGGGCTTTTACATTACCTGTAGGTTATTTACTGGGTTTCTGCATAAGAATTGAGCTCACTTCTGGCCACTGAATGCCCAGATGCGCCAGAGTGACTGGTTCAATGTTGTAGGAGCTAGTGGTTTAGGTCTTATAAACACTTGCTACTTAATTTAGCTTTATTCCTAGGCACACAGTCCCTTCAATTTCTTTTCATTTACAGTTTATTGGATCTGTCTGATGAATGTTAAGCACAGCATTTATATGTTTGGGTCTTCTGAGGTGTGCAAGACCACATGTACAAGTATTGTAGCTGTATCCTGTTTTGATATACCAGGATCTTCTTGGGAGTGGGCTGGCAGAGACTACAGATGATGGGCAAGGAAATAAAGCTGGATAGGGAAAGGAGATGAACAAGATTTAAATGTGTCACTGCTGTCATTCTCGGCTTGAAAATGCCACTGTGGAAGCTATGTGTGAGCGTTAGACCTTGCTAGTCTGAAAGCCTAAAGGTTGTGCAGGCTTGTTAGTGGAGGTCAACAGACGGATGTTTATTTTCAGCACTGTTCTCACACTGACAATTTCAGAGTGAAATGGATCCACAAATATGTATGCTTGGTGATTTCAAGTAGCATTATCATCACTTTTGCCACTTAGCTCAGAGCTGAGTAAATTCTGGCCAACACATCTATGCCAGTTTGCCACTCGTGTATCGTAGCTTCAGGCCCAAGAGCTAAATTTGAGATTGTTTAATGTTTGTTTATTAATATTTTTAAAACAGCATAGCATAGCACAGTCATGTTTGACTTTTCAAAATATTAAACAATATGGTGATACTAGTGCATTATTTCAGTCTGTGCTAAAAACTGTTCAGGTAGCAGGGTATTTTAGGTATTGACTTCTCTACACTGTACATAAAATATGTGGAGCCCATAAGGAGAAGCTAACATATGTGTAGCAGCATATATCCATATATCTACTATGTACTATGGTTGGGTCAACCATACATTTGGGCAAATGCTTTTGACACAATGTTTGTGATGTAGATAAGTAATACCTTGTGTGCATGTGTACCCACTGCGTGGGTTCGTGTACATGTCTATCTGTCCCAGTTGTTAATCAGTGGTTATCAGGCTACATGGTAACATGTTCCCCTCTGACCCTTGTATCTGCGAATCGCCCTGACAGGGCAATAGAGGCTCCTCAAGCACCAGAGCTAAAGGACCCTTTCACAGCCATAGTCATAGGTGCCTTCGTATGTACTTTAAGCAATATGACCATGCTCAGAACAAGTTCTTCAGTCTTTTCAGGGTCCCTCCTTATTTCCAAAAACAGTGACTCATCTCAGCAATGCATGCAGCCCCCTTTTTTACTTGCTGTCTTTTTGCAGACTCTGCAACCACCCCGTGCTGCTTTGTACATAGTCTTGCCAGTCTAGTATAGGAACCTTTGCTGTTGTTCCTACCATCTGGAGCAGCCTCCGTGAATCTTTCTGCCTCATCAACTCTCCATCTCCTCAACTTTGTCTCTTTTTTTTTTTTAAAGTAGGTTTTCTCATCTGCATATGCCTCTTAATTTTTTTCTCTCTCTTTTATTGGCCTTATGGCTCAGTGCCTTGATTTATTCGTCATACAGTGTCTTTACACCACTGGTTTCTGTAATTTATACTATGTACTGTTTGCATCCACTGCTTCCTTGTGTTTAATTCTGTTCGGTGTTTAGTTAGTATGAAAGGCAATATATGATATAAAGTTGTATTATATTGTACAGAGATACAGCAGCATCTGCTGCTATACATATAAATATTCTAACTTTGTGGCACTTCAATAAAGCAAGTAATTTGGGCTAGTTTTAAACAGAAAAAATATTCTGTGTAAGATGTATAAAATTAATTTCAAACCGAGCTTAGGACCTTTATGAATAGGGGTTAATCTCCAGCACAAGGTTTAGTAACTCTTGTTTTTCATATAAATATATATTTGTGTGTGTGTATATATAGTTTGTATGCAATACAGTATCATTAAAAATCTCTGTTCTTGGAGCTATGTGATCAAAGGAAGCCACTGCTTTCTTTTTTCTTCCTCTGGTTCACATTTTTGACATTTTGAAAATTTGAGCTCTCACTAGGAGAGCTTTGCATCTGATCTTAGAGGTCTTTTCCAATCTTAATGATTCTATGGCTGTCCTGGCTTACAGGAGTGCAGGCTCCCTGTTACATCTGTGGTTGTGTCTTGTGTGCTGGCAGTTTGCTGTGGGCACAACACCTGAGCTACTCGGAACTGAAGCTACTTGCCTCTCTTTCTTTGCAGGTAATCTGAAGTACTCGAGTTAGACGACAGATTTGAGAAATGTATCTCGCAAAACAAATACCTGTGGCTTTGTTTGTTCAAGTCAGAATTAAATTTAAAATTTGATTTGCAGGATTCTGACCAGTCAAATAACACTGCTAATACTGTTCTGACCTCCCAGTTGTATATTCCTGGGACTGAAATCCTCCACCTTTTCAAACCTCTGAAAGCTCGTAGGTCTTCCAACACCTGCAGGGTCGCACAACTTGTGGATGCTTGACTTTGATCTAGTGGGCACCTTATGCTAGCAGGGGAACTGCAGGCTTTCTGGGACCAATCCCTGCCCCAAAGTTGAGGCAATCAGTATTTAAGTGTTCAACTGACAAAAACAGTTGTGTGATTTATGCTCAGGACCAGCAGCAGGATTCTCTCCCAGCATTATCCCACAACAGCAATCCCAAAGGCTTGTGGGTATGGCTAAACATGACTTTATCTTAATGACAAAACCAGTATCCGTTAGTTCCGGGTTTTTCACTTAACTAATTTGGCATTCTTTGTCCAAGCTGTTGCTGTGTTGCTGTCAGAACTTCCTTCATGAGCTGAACTAGAATAACAAGAGACAACTATTTAAAGGAAATAATTTAAACATGTGAGGGTGTTGGTAATAAAAAGAGTTCATCTGTGCAACAGTATTACATTTGCTATTGTATCTGATTACTAACGAATACGGAGTATTCATCTTAGCAACAAGCAGAAAAGGGGAGGAAAAGAAGTTTTGTATTAAATCAACTAAATGATGAAGTGAGTCAGCAGAGGCTGTTTTAGTGTTCAGAATGCAAAATGTGCAGCTCATAACCATGAAATTTACTGTACCTTTTATAAACGTATTTTGATTGTAAATGTGTGTGAGAGATAAAAATGCTTAGTTTTTAGGTCGAGATGGACAGCTAATTTTTTAAAAACCGTGACATTAATGGCTGGAACTGTAATGCCCCTGTATTTCAATCTTGAAAAAGTTTGCTTACAGTTCACTTCTAATGGCTCTTTCATACCATTATCAAATGACTGATAGTCATTGCAAGCATTTTAGCAGCTTTCAGATCTGTTATATTTTTAATTAAATTGGCTGTGAATTGCATAAGTAGCAAAGGTTGACAAACTAGCACTCAGTGCAGCATCGCTGTTTCTTAGCGTAGCTGTTACGGGACAGTCATGGTCTTGATTTCTTTAAACACTTTATGGTTCTTTTAATCTGTATCAGATGTTGACTTGGAACAGTAAGTAAGCAGCTCTGGAGAGCAGGATGGGATATTGCAGAAATACCCCTGAGCTGCTTCGATGGAAGCAGCCTGGATTAGAGTGCATGGAGCTGTCTGACCTGCCCGCTGCCCGCAGAGGCATGATGGCTGTGGGTTTGTGGAGAATGTGGTCTCTGTGCTTAAGGCCAAAGGACTTGTGTGTAGTGTACATGGTGCATGCTGCTAACACCATGCCCTACTTTCTAGCTGGAAGATGTCAGTAAGGTCTCTTGAGCTTACTGTCAAACGTGTTATTGGAACAACATCCACGGTCCCCCTAAGGAATTGCAGATGTCCCTTAGCCACCTGGTACTGGTACTGTGGCAGCTGCTTGCTTGCAGAAAGAGGCATGAAAAATTAGAGGCCTTACCCTATATTCCTGTGCCATTTATTTTAAAATGTGAACACTGCCTTTGCTGCCATTGTCTCTTTATGATTCTTTCTGCTAAGCCCCTCTTCTAGTTCCAAACCGGTAGAGCCACACAGCAAACATAGGAGAATGTGGTTCTTGTTATGTTAGTTTTGAGTGAGACATTGCAAATCAGCCTATCTTGGACCAAACTAGTTCAGCCTGCCTAAAACCATGGGTACCATCAATGGGAAATAATGCTATGATTTTCAAGAGATTCATAAATGCTAAAGAAAAGAAAGTAATATTTGGTATTTTGTATTCAAAGTGCAGGTGATCTAAGGATGAGAAATGTATGGGCCAAAATGTGAAGGCTTTTTAGTCTGTCTTGTCTTGGGCAAAACTGTTTCAGAGGAAAGAGAAAAGAGATCCAGACTGAAGTCTGGTTTTTACACAAGAGGTCACCATTCTTTTCCCATAAGCTGCTGTGTCCCTTTCTGTGCTGTACGATACACCCCACTTTCCAAGAATATTGTACATATTCTTCTTCAAGAAACAAAAAGCTGTGATTTTTAGGACAAAGAGCACAAAAATTAAGGTGCATCATTTGCATTCTCATCTACTTCCACTGAGAATAGCAAAGCGCACCTTTGTGGGCTTCAGCTAAGGAGGAACCCCTGTCACCCTTCCAGCTTTCCTACCATCCTGTGGTCTGAAAACCCTGTGGGCTGATGGAGTTAATGCAGAGTTACACATAGATGATGTCAACTGCTGCTCATTTGTCTTGTTGCAGAACGCAAGTCGAGTTTCAGATTAATTATTTAGGCTGCTCTCAGTTCATACTATTTTCCCCTCTTCCAATATTCTTCTCCTGATCACCCAGGCTTTCAGCTGTTACCCTGCATGCTATGTGCTTGTCCTGATGATGGTCTTTTAAAATCAAAGTACTGTTGATGAAGCAAGAAGAAAATAAGGGATTCTGGAATGGGTTCAGCTTCACTGTGCATTCAGTGTTACAAACACTTAAAGCAATAGCTATGCTACCATGTATTAAAACTACTTGTAAGTGGGAGCTTCACGCAGCCTCTTTGCAGTCTAGAGGCTTTGTTTAGATTGAACTGTCCATGCTGTTGAACTACATCCACTGCTGTATCTGAACATGTCCTTGTGTTCCTGGCAACCCTTCTCTCACTTCCAGGGTGGGCCTACACCCTTTTCTTCATGTCTGTCCACCTGGACACTTGCTTTTTGAGTTTCTGCTGTTACTCGGCCTTTCTACCTGGTGTCAGTTGGCACCCACAGTTTGGCTGGGGCTTTGTTCCCTACATGCTTAGCAGGCACCTGACCTGCTTCTCTGCTTGCCCTGGGGTGGGTGGTGGGGTAAAAGGCACTTGTTCCCCACTGGAGTGCTCTCCAGTGGCTCAGCCCAGGAAAAACAGCACGGGGGAAAGCTCTTCAAAGAGCAACTGTCTCTCAGCTTTAAAGCATCACCTGTCAACCCCAGGCCTGGGTCAGAACAACAACGAAGTGCTGGAAAATTCAGGCATATGCAAACTTGTATGTCTTTGAAGAATAGAGACATTTGAGTCTAAATTCAGTCTCTACAAAGGCTGGCTTCAGCCGATGGGGTCAAACCACTCCCTACTTCAGAAGGGTGGCAGTTTTGTGCTTAAATGGATTAGCAGCTATCCATATCCTCTTGTTAGCATTGCAATTACAAATTAGTATAACATAAAAGCTTGGTATAATTGTGCTGGAAATGAAAAATATCTCTTTATGTTGCACATTTCACAGCCACATTAGACTTGCAGAGCATTGTGGCAATGATTACTTTTTGCTGAGGGGGAAAGAAAAAGATAAATGACTTCTAAATCACCACATGACTCAGCCTGCAAGCTCCGAGTTTATTTGTAAGACATTTATCTCCTTGTATACTCACCAGGAAAAAAAATTATCATTTAATTAATAAACTTAATAGCCTGAGGTATTCTGATCAATAAAAAATAGTATGAGAGAACAGGGCCTGATGCAATGAAATATTGAGTTGTCTGCAGACAAACCCATGATTTTCTTTAAAACTGATCATGCGCCTGCCTAGTTAGTTAGGGCAGGCTGCATGGTAAGATGCATTGCTCTGCTGAAAATCAAACTGGTAGGCCAGCCTGAACAAAAAAATTGAAGCAGCTCCTTGTGCCTTGGAACAATTTCCCCTTTAGGTTTTCTCTGTATGACCTTTTGAGCTTTTTTCTTTTCCCTGAGATGCTGAACTTGCTTCCACTGAAGCCAATGGGTGTTTTTCCACTGACTGCAGCAGACCCCGGCTGGGTCGAATTCTGCTCCTGATGGGGCCTGACTCGCTGCCTGTGCCTGTTGTGACATTAGATCAAAGCCCCATTACAGCTCTGCAAATCCAGAGTTACCATGCAGGCTCCAGGGCTTATCCTGGATAATGCAGAATAACCAACAGCAAGACATGCCCTGGTCTCCTATTACCAGTGGCTCAAATGTGAACAGGGGCGGCTGCCTGGCAGGACGGGGTTTGTTTGCTTTATCTGTAGCTCCGCTACAAGCCCCGTTATGATTTCACTCTTTGCCAAGGCAGCCAAGGGCTGATCTAATGCACAAGTGGTTGCTGGGGGAAATACGCAAATGTGTCATTTTTTTTGTTCAATCTCTACTGAAAATGTGTCCGATGGATACTTTCTTTGTAGGCATGCAGAAGGAATTTTTCGTCTCAGTTTGCATGGCAGCTTTTCTGTGGCAGAGAGAAATGGAAGCAATACACCTCTTCTCACAGACAAATGCATCAAATTAGCTCCACATGTCATTTCTGACATCAGTGTTACATGGTGTATAGGTTTTTAATTTTAATATGCTTTTGAAACCGTCCGTTAGAAGAAACGGTGCTGTGGACACCATGACTTGATTGTGAATTGGTCCTTCTCAATTCATGCTTCCTGCATTGGAAATCCCAGACCCTTCTCGTGGTTGTCCTCTCACCGTTGTTGGATTAGGTGTCTCCTTCAGTCGTGCTAGGTGCTGCACAGCGTCTGGTTGGGCATCAGGTTAAGTTGAAAGTGAGAGAGAGAGAAGAACATAACGGAGGATGGAAAACCACACAAAGGAAGGGAAGGATGGCCAGGATGGTGGTGTATCTCCTTCCACAGCAGCAGATCATAGTCCTGACAAGTATGCTGGCCTCAGTATAGTTGAGACTGAAACTGAGTATTTGGAGCAAAAGGGAGCACTCTCCCCACTTTCCCTGGAGCCTGTCTCACCCCTTTTGTTCTCACACTGCCTCTTTTTGAAGCCCCAAAGTGAGGTGGAAATATTGGAGTAGGTATTATTCACCTTATTTTTTCACAAAGTCAATGTAATTGTGGATATGCCAATTAAGATCTACTCCTAATTTATTATGTGTTAATCATGATTGAGTTTACATACAAAGCTATCTTGTTTGGATGAATGCAGGCTCCTCCCTTTCTGTGCTGTTTTTATCAACAGTGACCATTACAGGTTTCCAGATTATTGTGTGAAACCTCACATTTTCCTGTGCCAAGCTCACAACTGTGGAAGATCTGCCAACCCCAATTATCACAGTGGGTCAAAGGACATGCTAGTGAATAAGAATGAAGCTTATAAGTAAACACTGCAAGATGTTTACTTGCTGACCTTGCTGAGTCTCCTTTTACCCCTTAAGTGCCATGCATATTTTCTATGTTGAGGAACAAGAATACTGTAAATAATACTAAGTGTTCATTAGCCACAAATGAAACATGACAGTGGAAAAGTGTGATAACAGGAGAAGCTTCTGAAGATGGAAGAGAAGAGATGTGAAGAATGAAGGAAGTGTTGTTTTCCTAAAATTTGTCAGAATGTTTGATTTTGAACTAACATAACATTTTCATGAAGAATTTCAAATAATTTGTCATAATTTTTCCCTAGTTTTAATCCACCTTTGCATGTGGTTTTCTGACTACCACTATGACTTAATTTCTCATTCTGTACTGTGCTCACTGCCATAATATGTAAGCATTCAGATGTCTTCACTCAATCACTTTAATTAAAGCAGAAGTCCTTACCCTCAAATGTGGACAATGAGTAACACACAGCCGGCCATGCTTGTTAGGTTCAGAAGGTTTTTTAATTATATATGTGCCTACTGGTATTCAGTGCAATCCCATTTTAGTGTTTAAGCAAGTGATCAGCTTAAGTGAGTTCAAACAGATCTTAACCATATACTCGCTAGTGAGAGAAAACTTAAATGCCCCGCTGAAAGGGAACATGAATCAGCTTCTGATTTCCTGACAAAATTGTTATCTAGAGAAAATGTCCTTCCTTCCTAGGATCTTATTAGATGAGTTGGAGATAATAGCCTTTTCCTACTGGTGCTAAAATCAGCACAAGATCTGTCTTTACGTGGTAAGCAAAGGCTTAGTGCAGCAAGCTGGTACAAACTATTTTGTTTTCTTTAGCTTATTCTCAGCCTTTCCCTCTCCCTTTATTAAAGAATGAACATGAGATGCTTCACAATGTTAATTTTCAGGAGGCTTTTTAGTTGTGAATGGGGACAAAATTTTTTTTGCAATAACGGATTTATCCAAATTTTTACTGATGCCCCAAAACCCCAGAGGTGAGTTGGAAGGATGGAAACTCTTGACTTGATCTGTCATAGAAATAATCCCTAACACGGTATTTATAGCTTTCCTAATGTTCTCAAGGCTCTCCTGAAATGTCTCCAGATGCTTGGCACTGTCATCTAAAGCAAACTCTAAAAAAAAAAAAAAAAAAAAAAAAAAAAGAGAGAGATCGGTTCAGATAGCAGTGCCAGTAAGCTGTGATAGGAGGCAGTGAACTGCTACCCTGCAGGCTCAGTCTGGCTGCAGAGTCCAGCTGATAGAGTCCTACAGTGCTTTCCTGGAAGCAGGATGGCCCTGGCTGGGCTCCTAAGTCATGAGAAGGTGTAGAGAGAGGTCTGGACAGTGCATTAGCTCAAGTGGAGCACCGTGCAAAGGTTTGGCCCTGGACATTTGCCCAGGGATAAAAGTGCCTGCTTGATGTAAAGAATTTCTTCCCAACTTGGCCAAGTGGACCAGAGCCTTTCCAGGAGCCCAGTGACATTTGACAAAGAGCAGCAAAATCAGGCTTGAACCCGGTTTTGAAATAAGAACAGATTCATGTATACATGCAGTGTGGTACTGGTTATAAATGGAAGTAGTTGAAATAGGATGATAGCAGAGAGTTTATTTTTAACTACTATTTAGACTTTCCAAAGTGCAGTAAGCTATAAAAACCAAGGGCTGGTAGAAATTCAGGTAAGGGTAAAATGTTACAATATTCAGTATTCTCTGAGAGTAGATAAAGTATTAGAGAGAAATGGTGTGATAAGAAAAAACTTATTCCATCTAGAAATGTTAGTTTATAATGTTAGCTAAATTAAGCAGTTATTGATTATTAATATACATTCTCCTCTTACTGGCTGATTTCATTTTTTTTAAGCTTTCAGTATTTGCTATGGGGTGCCCTCAATTTGAGTGGCAATAGTGAAAGATTTATGTTCTGTAGCACGCTGACTGTTCTGCCAGCAAAGTAAACAGCACTTTAGATAAGATTTGGGCTTGCAGCTCTGCTTAATGAGAGCATCATCTTTCAAGGCATGGATTTGCTCATGTAACTAAATAGGCCATGCATATCCCTATTTGTTATAAAAATTAATATACGAAATAAACTCTATGTAGCTATATGGGCAAGTTATATTATGTCTCTGTCCCTATCTGCGTTAACTTCATTATAACATTACTCAGTAGCTCAGAGAAGAAGTGACAGTGAAGCGCTGTGACATCATGTGGGTGCTTCAGATGGAGAAGAACATCCAACAGTCCTGATATGAGGACGACTCATGTACTGTATCTGCACGTGTCTCTCTACTGGTAATGCTCTCCTCCGCAGTGAGCTCTAGATGATATGCACAGCACAAAATGCTTAGCTGTAAAGTAAGGTTGAAATCAGTAAGGAATAGAACATAGGAATTTGTACTGTGTGGTATTTGATGATAAAATTAAATTGGATGCCTGTAAGAAGAATAACAGCTATGCCATATTGCTGCGTGGATGCTGTTATCTACATGTGTGTTCGTTTTTCTTAATGCTAAAATAATGCTGCAAACATGCAATGAAAAGGAAGATAACGTCAGATTTATAATCTGTTCAAGAATGCTGCTCCTTTTACCGCAACCATGGTGCAAAGCAAGAGCTTCCTCACCATGTTTCCCATTAAAGCGGGAATGATATTAAATGACACTATGTCTTTTTATACAATTCACAGAGAACACCAAGGAAAGCAGAAGGAAAGAGTCATGAGGGCCAGCAGTTGCCCTGCTATGCAGAGAGGGAAGCCATTGACCAGTCTCAACCTCTCCTAGAGGCATTTGATAACTCTTTGAGATCGTGCAGTTAGATATGTCATTCTACTTATGCACAAGGTGTATTATACAAAAGTGTTTTTTATTTTACAATAGCTATTTGTGTAATTGTAGTTGCATAGTGGCCAATAAGGCAGTGTGTTCTCCTTTCCTCCCAGGCCTATCAGTAAATTTGCAGGTTTTCCAATTTTTTTTTTATTTCAGATAGTTTAGTTTAGTTATACTGATTGAGTTTTCTTTCCTGATATAAAACATTCGACCAAAAAAACATTCTTTAAAAACTCTAGTGATGGAAACTGTAAAGCAAACTTTAAAATTTGCTAATTATAAACCTCTTTGTCTTTGGAGTGCTGCATAGCAGATCATTTCCAAGTAATTATTATGTGAAAAACGTAGGACCTTTTTGGTTCATATATATATCGAAGAGATGCAAAGCCAATATAAAAAGAATTTTAATTGGTTTGAGATAGTAGCAGGAAATGATTTTCCTTCATTTGTAGAATCAAAAAAAATTAAGGTATCTCAGCTATTATATTTGGGAAAGGAGTGCATATTTCTGTACTGCAGTTACTCATGTGTGAAATACAGAAAAATGTTAATTGAGGTAGGCTTGTGAAGTGAAATTAGTTGCAAGTGGACTGTAGATGAGCAAAGGGATTCTTAGGATGTTGCACCTCAGCCATGCTTTGAGGTTAATTCATTAAAGATAGTTGGAATGTTAAATAGTTTCCTATAAGGGATCACTGCTACAGTGGTCTAACACTGTTAGTCTGATTGAATCAAATGCTAATTACTAATATTCAGATTTATGTTATGCTTATTTATGTACTGGCCACCCTGATTACTTCTTGACTGCTGGTAATCTTTTCTGTCAAGGGTGACAGCCCTTCAGTCAACTGAAAATAAGGGCTTGAATGAGGGGAACTTCAGCAAGAGGAACTGCCTGTTCCTGTCTCTGTATCCATAAAGTCTCTGTTAAAAAGTAGGAGCAGCTGAGCAGTCTGTCAGTATTTCATAGCTGATTAAATCCTCACCAATAACTCTAGAGTAAATGCAAAGTCTTCAGTGTGGTTCTCTGAGTGGGCTTGACAACACTTATGTACCACTGCACCCAAAATTCAAACAAATGGGCTCTTGGCATAGACGTAACATCGGTGGGTTTGCAGCCCAAGTACCCAAATTGCGGTCTGGGTGCCTTTGGGACCTGAACGTGGCTTGTTGGACTCCAGTCAGCATGACAGATCCAGTGCCCTTGGGAGCAGGAAGAGGAGGTCTGGCCCTCCTGGCTCTGCCCCATCTCCCACCAGCCAGAGGCCGTTCAGTGTGGTGGGACACAGTATCCCTGCCCTCATCCAGGAGAAAGGCAAACTAAACAATGCAGGATACATTCTCCATCGTAAAAGCAGAATACCGAAGTGAGTTGGACAGAAGTGAAAAGAAATGTTGTTTTGCATCTGAGAGCCAAATAAAAAATCTATAGCCTGTTACAGATTTCTTTTGCTTTCCTTTATTTATTACTGTGACATAAGTGTCCTCTGCATCTATTTACTCTTACTTGGGGTCTCAGGCTTGCATATTTCATTTGCCCAGATGGCCTGCATCACTTTGTGAAGGATGATCTTTCTGTGCTGAAAAGGTATGTGTGCCAGGTCCCACGCATGTTATCACTTATTTATTGCCTCCCTGGCGGCATGCTGTCGCCAACAGGCGTATAATTAGAATAGCTCAGGCTGGAGACCTGTGGAAAGTCTGAGTACTTTCATAATTGGCCAGTAAGTGCTGTAGGTTTGTGCTTGAATCCTCTACAATTTCCACTATTGGAAGCTCAAGTTTCTTTCTTCAGTAACATCTTTTATTCTTATAAAAAGAGGAAATCCTCACGTTTTGGATCTGTTCTCATTTGTGTTGACTTACTTGGTGACTTGTTATTAGAAACAGCCTGCTTTTGCTTTTAGAGAAACTTCCAGTCATTTAAACAAAACAGCAATGTCTCTTTCTTCTTGCGCTCCCACCCAGTACAAAAAGAGAAAAAGCAAAAGGAAAAAGTGAAAATTAAGAATAGGTGAAAAATATTATCAGAAACAGCTAAGCCAACAGCATAATCTGCAAGTCCTGTGCATACTGTTATGATATCTGAAACATAATTATCAAGCTTAAGTTAATTAGACTAATGCTTGGAAAATCTGGCATGGCAGATTGTGGTAAGTAATTATATATACCGATTAAAAGATGTAATACACAGTGAGCAAAAGCAAAAAGAAAACTCCATTTGATACAGCCAGTGAACACAGACAATTAAGAAGTCAAGTAGATGAGCACTGACAAAGATACTGAACTTTGTGGAAGATGATGGGCAAGATGCCAGTTTTCCAGTGGAACAGATTTTGCATAGTATCAGTCAAACTTTTGTTTTATGAAAATCCATCCTACTGTTTCCTAACTGAAATATATGAAGGGCCACTTGCTTTTTGCATTAGGATTAGCTGACATGAATACAAGGGTATGTGCGAACAGGAATGTGACATTAGAGAACTAGTTTACATATATATAGAAGTCGTGTAAATGGCTTTTCTTAAAAGCAATTCACAAGATGTCATATGAGAAATAAAGCTGTGAAGACAGTGTCTTCTGCAATTAAATGTAATGTAATAATGCTTACGGGTCAGAATGAATGAGGAGAGCTTGTGTGCCTTTGTACACCTCAGTACGTGCGCAGGCTAAACCCTGGAAACAGACTGAGAACATGATATTTTTTGTGAGTTTTGCTTGAAGGCTAGTTTAAAAAAAAAAAAAAAACTAAAAAAAAAGAGAAAATTGTAGCAGTAGACCTTCTGTGCAAGAAGTTCTGCTTGCAAGACTTCGAATTGTGTCTAAATGAATAAAATTATTTTGCAAGTCCTCTGCAGAGTGTGTGACCTATTCCCCAATCAACTCCCTACTGAAGAATGAGTGGGAAACCTGCAAATTCCTAGTCTGGCAAACTGTGATGAAGCAAGCCCATGCTAGATCCATTCTCACAGCATTTAATCCACAAGTATTTGACTGAGCTTCTAGAGTAATATACAACCTTTTCTCAGCTGAGCCATGTGTTTTATTCATATCTACTGGAAATTGCTTTCATTTCTGTTGATCTCATTGTTTCCTAAGGCATGAACAAACTGATTGAACTGAAAGCAAACAAAATTACTTTTTGTCTCTGAAAATTAAGAATGTTTGGGTTGCTTTTCCTGTCTTTGTACCCTTCCTACCTTCCATCCCCGCATGTTCATGTGGTCACCTCATCCATGCAGTGTAGGATTTCTGTAGCTCTGATGCATGTTCTCCGAGTTATGGTGAGAGAAGGTGATGATCTGCTGCCAGGGTATCATCACAGGAACAGAACTTGCAAAAATATTGCAAGCAAAAAAGTTCCTGTGACTTTTCCAGATGAATATTTCTAAAATGTCTGTGCTCAAATGTTTGAATATTAATTCTGTCCAAAAGCAATGATACTGAAGTCTACATATTAAATAATAATTGTTATGTAAATGCTATCAATTCATAATTCTGGGTAAGAATCAGGGAGCTGGGTAAGAAACAGGGGGAGGGCCAACAAGGCAGATATCATGGTGGGAATCTGTTATAGACCACCCAACCAGGATGAAGAGGCAGATGAAACATTCTATAATATTTCCAGAGAAGTCTCACAATCACTAGCCCTTGTTCTCATGGGGGACTTCAACTGACCAGATGTCTGCTGGAAATACAATACAGCAGGGAAGAAACAGTCTAGGATGTTCCTGGATTGTGCGGAAGAGAACTTCCTGACACAGCTGGTGAGGGAGCCAACTAGGGAAGGTGCCCCACTGGACCTGTTTGTGAACAGAGAAGGACTTGTGGGTGACGTGGCAGTTGGAGGCTGTCTTGGACATAGCGATCACGAAATGATAGTTTTTGATTCTTGGTGAAGTAAGAAGAGGGGTCAGCAGAACTGCTGCCTTGGACTTCCGGAGGGCAGACTTTGGCCTGTTTAGGAGCCTGGTTGACAGAGTCCCTTGGGAGGCAGTCCTGAAGGGCAAAGGAGTCCAGGAAGGCTGGACATTCTTCAAGAAGGAAATCTTAAAGGCACAGGAGCAGGCTGTCCCCATGTGCTGAAAGACAAGCCGGCGGGGCAGAAGACCAGCCTGGCTGAACTGGGCGCTTTGGCTGGAACTCAGGAATAAAAGGAGAGTTTATGACCTTTGGAAGAAGGGACAGGCAACTCAAAAGGACTACAAGGATGATGTGAGGTTATGCAGGGAGAAAGTTAGAAGGGCGAAAGCCCAGCTAGAACTTAATCTGGCTACTGCTGTAAAAGACAATAAAAATGTTTCTATAAATTAGCAACAAAAGGAGGGCTAAGGAAAATCTCCATCCTTTATTGGATGCGGGGGGAACATAGTGACAAAGGATGAGGAGAAAGCTGAGGTACTTAATGCCTTCTTTGCCTTAGTCTTTAAGAGTAAGAGTAGTTGTTCTCTGGGTACCCAGCCCCCTGAGCTGGAAGACAGGGATGGGGAGCAGAATGAAGCCCCCATAATCCAAGGGGAAATGGTTAGCGACCTGCTACACCACTTAGACACACACAAGTCTATGGGACCAGATGGGATCCACCCAAGGGTACTGAGGGAGCTGGTGGAAGTGCTCACCAAGCCCCTTTCCATCCTTCATCAGCAGTCCTGGCTAAGCAGAGAGGTCCCAGCTGACTGGAGGTTAGCAAATGTGATGCCCATCTACAAAAAGGGCTGGAAGGAGGATCCAGGGAACTACAGGCTTGTCAGTCTGACCTCAGTGCCAGGGAAGATCATAGAGCATATCACCTTGAGTGCCATCATGTGGCATGTACAGGACAACCAGGTGATCAGGCCCAGTCAGCATGGGTTTATGAAAGGCAGGTCCTGCTTGACTAACCTGATCTCTTCTCTGACAAGGTGACCCGCTTGCTGGGTGAGAGAAAGGCTGTAGATGTTGTCTACCCAGACTTTAGTAAAGCCTTTGAAACTGTTTCCCACAATATTCTCCTGGAGAAACTGGCTGCTCATGGCTTGGATGGGTGTACTCTTTGCTGAGTAAAAAACTGGCTGGACGACCGGGCCTAAGGAGTTGTGGTGAATAGAGTTAAATCCAGT
>NW_009202062.1:22822-25835 GCF_000690835.1 Fulmarus glacialis | reverse complement strand
TAATGATTCTATGATTCTATGATTCAATACTATGTAGAGTTTATTACATGACGTGCCTTGCAATCTATTTACTTCTGCTATGTGACAGTCCAATCTTTTTCACAATAGCATGGCACTGTTGACTTCTATAAAATTTATGATCCCTTATACTGTCCAGATCCTTTTCAGAAGAAGAGCTACCTAACCAGTTTGTAGCTTGCACTTACCCTTAATGAATGTAATACTAATGTAATACTAATTCATTGCTGTAAAATAAATACAATTATTGTAAATGAAGAATGGTGGTTGAACCGTTTATCTCATAAATAACAGACAGAGGAGTGAAGGAGAGAGAGAATTATCAACTTGCAAGTATGTCAGGAATTTGAAATTGTGTTTCCCATAGTTCAAGCTAGTGTTCTAACTGGAATCTTCCTTGTTATCTTTATTAATATTTATGAATATATATGGCCAAAAGAAACTTTTTACATTAATTTGTCATTAGCATAAAGGAAACTGATGAAAATTCAGATTTCTTGCATACCACAACATAATTTTTGGATAATGTCAATTTTCACAAGAAACATGAGTTAGTTTCAGGGAAAAATGGAAGCACGGTTAACTACGCATAGAACCAATTTAAAGAAAATGAATGTCACATTTGAAATGTATACATTTGGTCAGTTGTAATTCCTTTTCCTATTATTCATTAATGCATTAAATTATTAACACAGTTTCAGTGTAGCAGCAATGCAGCGCTGTACAAATGTTCACCTCTCATCCTATCTGTTCTGGCAAAACTGGGAATTTTGCAGAATATAGTGCTTCGGGGAAAAGGATGTATTCACTCTTGCTATAGAAAGAAGTCCTTCCTGACTCAGTCAGGCCCAGGTTTTGATGTCAAAATGTTCTTCAGGGAATCTGGCATCTTATACTCAAGGCAAGTTGGTATTTCAGACATTTTATTTTGTGTGGATCTAAATGACTTTGAAGTTTAGTTTAGCCAGCTGCCCCTACTGTCTTGTGTTGGCTTAGTGCGTATTATTTCTGATGGCACCAATTTGGTCAGCAGTCTCTTCTGTGTTGTGGCTAAGGTTTGTTTTTATTTGCTTAGTAATTTTTTCCTGTACCAGATGTTTTTGGAGATGATACCTCCAGTGCTGGAAAACAGTTTTTTTCTGGGAACTTACATAACTGCAGTAGCTTTGCTTCTGCATGAGGTAACAATGATTTAATTTATTAACCTTACATGATGCACATGAAGAGTTTCACATGTATTTTGCAAGGTGGGCAAAGAAAATATAAAGCAAATGTCTCAATCCTTAAAAAGAGACCAATATTTTTATGGCACTGATGCCAGTTCAACCCTTTGTGCAGAATGCCAGCCTAAACTTCTGGCTCTGCAAAAGGGAGGATGAATTTTGGCAATGACCCCAAAGCATAGGAACTTCAAGAATTTGACCATAGCTTATGCAGGCTGCAAAAATGTCATTTATGTCAGGATTCAGAGAAAAGAAACATAGCTGACAGTGACATCACTTTTCTTCCAAGCCCAAAAGCATGGCTGAATAGGCCAGAACACAATGAGTTGTATTAGAAACACAATTGCAGCTATCCTATAGCTCTGAAATGAACCATGAAACATAAGAAGCTCTTGGTCATGGATATTTTTCTTTGTTTTTGTGTGAAGATTGAAATCTGCAGATTTGAGTTTATGCCCTCCTGTGAGAGTACTGGTGATTGACTAGATTCTCTGAGTGTTGAAGCAGTTTGAGTTCAGGTTCCCTGCATACTCATAAATCAGGAGATCTCAAACATACTGGATTCTTGTGGTAGTCTAGAGGATGCCATCAGACAATATGGATAACATGCTCTTTAAAATACCTCATCTTGGACTGTCTAGAGTCCATCAACACATATTCTAGCAGGGTACAAAGCATGGCTCACACTGTCATGCATTCAGGCTGTATTTCTACAACCGCTACGGAAGTATACCTTCAAAAACTCTGTAAGAAATGCCATCCACTCAGCAACCATCTTCACCGCAGTGCTTATAGTGCTTTGACAGGACCAAAGTTCCTCTAAGCTCAGAATATACCAGGGCCCACAGAGGCATCCACACCTTTTTTCTCATTGTGCAAAGACTGTTTGCTGGGAGTAGCCACAAGTTGCCTTCACAAGTTGCTCTGTCACAAAGTGCTTTCAAGGCAGGCTCAAAATGGCTATAGCTTTTGCCTCCCCAGGCTTTTGATGTAGAGAACTGGCGTATGAAACATGTCTGTTGACACTGCCAGCTGTGGCTTCGCTGAAGAAAAATGCAAGGGAAATTCAAATATTGTTCCTTTTGTTTGGTACCATCTGGCTTGCCAGTCACCATGGATGTATTGCTTGGTCACTCTGGTCTGTACATACTTCTGGATTAACCACAGTGCCTTCTGTCTTGCCTGGTAGGATGTCTTAGGGAACATGTGAGGAAGCTGGAGTTAGGTGGTAGACTGTGATGTGTTGTGAGGATGGGTATAGTGATGGAACACGGAACAGGAAACAAAACCCTAAAAACCCAAGCTCGACAGTTTCTGCTGCTTGTGACTCAAATTGCTTGTTTTATAATTATTTTTGAGGATTGAAGGAACAGCGTTGACTCACAGAGGTTCATAGATCTCAGCATTCATACTGTTAAATACTGGGGCTTTTTATAAGGTTTTGAAAATACATATTTTGGCTTGTTAGTCAAATATAATGCTGTTTAAATGTTAAAAAATACTGTGTTTCTTGAAATTAGAAATGAAGCTGCCGTCTGCTTTTATTCTCATTTCAACCAAAAAGTGGAACTCCGCCAAGAGTCATTAAATCTTCCATCCTTTGGATGAATTCTTATTTTTTTATGAAAAAATGTTATGATTGGGTAATTTGTGTATTGTGATTTATGTTCAAAAGGTTGTAATTAAAGTTTTGTAAAATTTTAGATTCAATCTCAATTACTGTAAACCTCATATTATTGTGTTGACTGATATACCACCACCTTGCAGTGAAA
>NW_009202062.1:18256-22805 GCF_000690835.1 Fulmarus glacialis | reverse complement strand
TACAGTAGGTTTATCAAATATTTTGTATTAGAAACCTGATAAAAAAATTCAGTGCTGATGGATTGCAAATGATATTAATCAGTTGGAAAAAGTTAAGATCTACAATGTATTAAGAGATCTCATGTGACTGAGAAGTACCCTCGTATCATTTTTGTTAAGGTTTTAAATATCTTGCTATATTTCAAAAATAGGATAATGTACTTAAAAAACACTTTGCACAACACTCAAAATTGCAGTAAGTGATTGTAATTCCGCTGATCTCATTGTAACCACTTACAAACGTGAAATAGGCCATTGAGCTTTACTGTGAAAGCTATCTTTTGAACAAAAGCAAAGATAATATAGGATGAATTGCCCTTTGCGGCTGCCTGTGTCCCAGTTGCTAAGACTTGACATGTAACTTTAGATAGCTAAAATTAGATGAGATTAATCTTACTTGTGATTAATAAAATACTGTAAAATTTGAGTTGCAAAGCATTTTCTGAAATGGACATTTTTGTTTGTAGAAAGTTTAAAAATGGAAACTAAGACGATACAGAAGATGATACTGTTAGCATTATGTTCAAAGAAAAACTGAAATCCATTCTAGGAAATAGTTGCATTTTGGCCATCTAATATACAATTGTAATATACTTCCAAAATTGTTAAACAAGCTGATCCTGCGTGTGTTTACGTTTAGGTGAACAGAAATATCCTTCTTCACCTTGATTTCAGTGGCACTACTATGATACCCTAGAACAGGAATAAAGCAATACAGGCAAATGTAATAATGGCACGTTAATAGAAATAAAAAGTGAAGAAGCTGTTTAAAGCTACTTTCTTCCAGTGTAAACACTTTTAGTAGTAGACTAAACTGTGTTTTGGAGCAAAAACTAGTTGTTATTCCAAATTTCCTATATTATGATATGTCATGTTTAGCTAGAATCACTAAGACAGGTAGACTCTTTTGGCATTCACTTCTATGAGAATGCTCATATGCAATGTAGGAAAAAAAGAAATGAAAGTCGATATATTATTTCAGTAATGATGTCTGTTTTCAGCCTACTTTTGTGGCATCGAGGTGTGGCTGATTAATAAAACACTTTATTTTAGTTATTTCCTTATATGTTGACAGTAATTTATGCCATATTTCACATAAAGATATTAAGTGGTTATTGCTACCAGTAGGGATAATTTAACAAATGTTTCCCTTTTCTGAAAATGTCTGTTCCCAGTTCAGAGCAGTCTTATTCTATCAGAGTATCAATACCTTTGGACTACTGCAAGTTAGAAGTCACAAAAAAATTAAGAACAAAAGATTGATTTTTTTTTTGTTTTGTTTTTTAATGATGACCCGAGGCATAGATTAATGGATGTAGTATGCACAAAGTGGTATCAGTTAACATATATGACATTACTCAGATGTCTCAAACTCCGGAAAAAGCATGTGAATGATTTATGGAATTGATATTAATCTCTTTCCAGTAAATGCATTACTAAAGTTACATGGGAAATTGATGTTACTGCTGTAATGCCAAATTAATTTCTTTCTTGCTAGGTCAGCATTGCAAATGGAACTAAATATTAACCTTTTAAATATCTAACCAGAATATAGTATGGAAGACATTTTTACAAATGGGGGAGTGCTTAGTGTTGATATGATACCAGCTAACAAATACAGCATTAGTCAAGTATCTTAACTTGTGGGAAATAGATATTAATGACTTACGGAGTAAGAATTAGTATAATAGCATCAGTAAAGAATTAGGATGTTAATTGTAGTTGGTGTGCTGATTATAATGTTCACAGTCAGTTTATCTTCTGATTATCATGCTACCTTCTTCGAGACCTAGCCTTTCCCTCCTGCCTCTTACCACACGTTTGCATCTCCTCAGCTAGTATACAAGCACACGTATTGATTTGCTGTTTGACTGACCTGAGAGGGACTGGAATAACCAACTGGAAATGGAAGCAGAAATGTCTTAGATCGTATAATTATAAGTTCAGAGCAGATTTTCAACAGACTCTTTATGAGGAACAACAAACTGGAGTAGGAATCCTTAGTCTGGAAAAGAGACAACTGGGAAAGAATATATTAGAGGACTGTAAAGTCATGATTCTTAGTCAAAATGTCAATGAATACGAAACAGTGGTTCCCTGTCTGTTCTCTTTGTACAAAACTAAGGGCCATCAAATGAAACTAGCAGGTAATGTGTTGAAAGCAAACAAAGGAGAATGGTTCCTCACATGTTGTTTAATTAAGCTGTGGAGCTTCTTCCTGCAGGATGTTATGGATGCTAAAAGTTTACATGTCATGCTTTCAAGCAAAAAGCCAACTGACATGACCAGGGAAGAAAAATCATTTGAGAGCTACTAAACACTGACACCATCTCTGGCTCAGAAGGTTCACAAACCATACATTGTAAATTGGGGAATTATTCTGGGGAGGTATCTTCAAATGATTGCTTTGTTCCCATGCTTTTCTCTAGGGAACCATTTCTGGCAGTTACTGGGCTAGACCTTGATCTCACCTGATAGATACATCTGGTTAAATGGTTAATCACTTTTAGTATGTATGAAAATGTTTTATTATTTTCTAAAAACAGATTACAGGTTATAGTTACAAGCCAAGATTAACATCATGCAAAACTATAATTTGATCAGATAATAGGAAGGAAAATCTTACAGTTATTGTTTCCATTCAAACTAATTTTCTGAGGAAGATAGTGGTTGAAGATGCTATGCTAACATTAACAACAGTTGTCTAGAAACACACCCGATGCAGATCCGTTCTTAAGATTTTGCATTATACATTCCTGGTACTTACATTTCCATCAGACTTTCAGGTTTTGGTGGGATTTTTCTAAGCTTGCTCTTTGATAGAGAATGAATTTAAAAAAATCAACAACAAAGATACTTTATACAAAGATGTTTAAGTAATTTTTGACAATAAGCAGAAGGAGTTTCGTATATACCCATTTTTCTGGCTCTGTTCAAAATTTTCCATCTGGAAAAATGACAGAGGGAAATATAAGAAAGAATAGCAATGTCCCTGCCAGTGTGAAGGAACATTACATTACACTGAACAAATATCCTTATCTGAATGTACAATCATTGAAATAAATGCAGCTGTGTTTATTTCAGCATAATCAGATATATTTGAATATAAAATCATTGACATAAATGCAGCTGTGTTTATTTCAAACTGCACATGTTAATATGAACATGAATGTGACATCAGTTAATCACTCATAAATGTATAGAGGTATGTATATATACTGGCACAATAGAGGCCTGTGACAGTTGAAAGTACGAAGAGAAAAATCCAGCTGAGTTTGTGCTTTACCTAAAAATTTTTATAACAGCATTGGAAGTCACTGATGAGGAGATGCAAAATTCTTCTTATATAAAATCCTTGGATTTGAATAAATCTATAGTTACTCTATAAAGTAACAGGTGACATATTCTTCAGTTACTGACTAAGGAAATAATTGCTTTGAATAATTGCTTCTTAAAATAGAGAATCGTGTTAGTTTTCAGTGATTGGTAGGTCCAGGTCAATCTCTTCTGATGGGTGCAGTGCAGTCCTTAATTTTACCTTTAGATTTTTGTCTGATTTTGAGCCTTAAAAAGAGCTGCCAACTACCCTTCCAGAATTTCATCTTGCTGGGTTCTCAAACCCAGGGAAAATACAGTGAAGAGCAGTGCCAGTGGAAAAATTTTGGCATTGTTTATTTTGTTAGGGATGCTTCTCCTTGCTGTTTCCCCAGAGTAGTTCTCTGCCTTCACTGTCCTGTTTATATCCTTGACCTCTGTCTTTTTAAGGCAGAGCCATTCAGAACTAGAAGAAATTGAAAAGTGTTCTTTACTCTGCTTATGCAGATGGTGCTATATAGATTATCAGAAGGAACGGCTGTGCTCAGAATAAAGATAAAGTGGCATCAGAACAGTAAATATTTTGGAGCTAAGAGGTATTGGAAAGGCTTTATTTTCATCTGGGAGAAGGTTGAAATATTCTGCTAGACTAAGTAGTGGTATTTTGTTCAGTTAGTTCAATAACCTGTAATATTATCCCTGTTTTGCAGAAGACAGCAGCACAAAAGACATGGTTCTTCACTGCTTAGCACCTTTTGTAGTAAATTTCAGCTGTGTGAAATGAGTGCAAAATGGCTGAGAAATGTTAAGAGTGCTTTGCGTCAGCTTCATATGAACCAAATGATGAATGAAATTTAGGAAATTTCCTATCTTGTATTATGTCTACTAGATTTGGTCAAGTAGCGATGTTATAAATAATAAGGGAACAGAAGGAAAGGGATGGAAGCAGTGAAAATGCATTTGAAACGTTTGCATCAGGTCCTGCACTCAGAGGGACGATGGCTGTGTTGCACAGCAGTGCAGTGCTGCTGTTTCTCTGTTACTGTGTGACATGCAACATGTGGTGCTGCTGATTTGCTCCGCACAAGGCTCAGGCAGTGCTAACTGGGAGAACAATATTTCTTTTACTTGCTTCTCAGCTCCAGACAAATGAATACCTTTGTATGATCAGGTGTTTTTTTTTTTTTTTTTTTTT
>NW_009202062.1:0-18225 GCF_000690835.1 Fulmarus glacialis | reverse complement strand
ATGAGTTGAAAACACTGGAACAGGCTGCCCAGAGAGGCTGTGGAGTCTCCATCCATGGAAGTATTCAAAACCTGAGTAGACGCAGTACGGAGCAACCTCCTCTTGCTGACCCTGCTCTGAGCAGAATGGGTGGACTAGGTGATCTCCAGACACCCCTTAGAAATCACTTAGAAGATTACCACTTTCTTTTTTTTCCCTGAAATTAGAATACACTTCAGATAGATTCTGTTCTTGTTGTTCTCTAAATTGTTTTAACATTCTCAACTGCCTGCTGTTCCAAAGTTAACAAGCCAAATTAAGATCTTTGCTTGTTTGAGCTGCCACTGTAATGCAAGAAGAGACAAAACACTCTGAAATACATAATGGTCTGTACTTTTGAAAGAATACTGGTTGCAAAACATACTTCAGAAGAGGTATTTCTGCATAAACTAAAAGTATTTTTATTCTCGGACTCATACTATCTGATTTTAGGAGAAAATATTTTAGAGTATTTTGCTCAGCCTAACAGGAATTTGGATACAAGTTATTCGGTGGGAAACATACATTGTTTTGGATACATGTAGAGCTTCATTTTGCATTTATTGATTCTGTTTAGTAACCTAATTGCCTTCTAGGTTCAGTCTTTAGCATGCTAATTTTGATTTAGTGTTTGTATTTCTGAAAACAAACTGGGAACAAACCATGTATTATCAATGCGTGTTCTTTAGACAGCTACTGGAATTCCAGGATCTACTACAATAACATAATGTGAAGCTAAATTACCGTAATATATTAAGGGTTATTATTATATTCTAACAATTTCTGGTAGAATCACATCTCTTCTTCTCTCATCTGAAGCTGTAAGATAACTTTTTGTTCATAAGAAGTATGACTTACTCTGTTTTAAAAACAATTGGTTTTGAATGTTTATTGTTGCTACTGTACTACATTATGAATAATTCATTTTTAGTAGCCTTTCCTAAGATTGTAAATGAATGTCAGATTTCTGATGTGAAAAACTTTTAAGACTTTTTCATGAATGCAATATAAAAATATATAGAGCTAAGGAATAATACATCTAGATTTTTTTTTGCTTTCAGCGTTTCGGTGGTCAGCTTAAGAAATTATGTTCACAGTGAGTTTTGAAATGATTGACTAATAATTATTTGGCATTTGTGTTCCTTTTTTGTCTTTCTTCTTATTTGCAGTTTTTATTTACTTGTATTTATATAGTGCTTTACATATATCTTTCATATTACTTTTAAGTTGTATGATGAAATATCTTCAATGCTCTAATGATCATATAAATAAATACACATATACCTGCACTGAGCTGACTGCCACTTGCGTAGGCACAGTCAAATTAGATTGCATAGCAATATTAGCACAGCCCAAAATGTCTTGAGACTGGATAAATACTGAGATGGTTAGTTCACTCTGAGTTTTGTGCTGTTACAGATATATTTCTGTCAGAATACCAGAGCTAGCTAATTTGTGTCCGAGCTGGTAAGGTGATGTGTGATGATGCACTGATGATGCTGAAATGCATTGTAGATGTACTCCTTACTAAACAGCAAAGTTAAGACAAGGAATGGAACAGCAGTGTTATACTTAATTTATGCTTCATCTGAAAAATAAAAGATGATAGCAAGTTGAAACTTGACTTTTTGTTATTACTGCATGTATTCATGTGGTTCTTCTGTTTCAGTAGCTTCAGGATTGATCCATTCTCACTTATCCCAAACACTTGTCATCCTCTTACTTGATTATCACAATGTTATCCTGCCTGTTATTTCTCTTTCCTTTCTGCATTTTTGTAAATGTTATTGCTGAAGTATCTTCTTTTGTGTGTTGAGAGAATGTTGAGCCCCACTTCTTGAGCCTGTACATTGAAGGCTATATCAAATAAAACACTGTTATCCTCATCTCTAGGACTCTATGTTATCGGCCTTCCATTAGCATCTGTTTTGTTTTTCATTATTCCCATCTGTGTGCTCTTCTTTATCCTTTTGGATTTAGTGATCCATTTATTTCCTTCCCTCATATTTGCATTTGCATTTTCATCAGTAAACATTTGTGTCTCTTTTATTTCAGTCATGGTTTGCCATTTTCACATGATTTCCTCTGCAAATATCCGTACTATTCTTCCTTGAAAGATTTTCTTAAATCTGTCTTTCCAAAATTATTCATCTTTTTTTTTTTTTTTTTAATTTATTTAAAGGAACTGGGATCTGGAACTGTTGTCCTGATATTTGGTGATTATTTGTCCTTAATCAGTCTGCGTGTTCTTTTGGACAGGAAACATTTCTTACCAAAACCTTCAACTTCAACTGTGCACTTTAAGTCTTTTCTCAAGCACAGGGGATCTATGTTGACAGATGCCAAATTTTCAGTGCCTGGTCCATGGCAGAAATCAGTGAAAAATTTCTGCAAAACTGTGATGTCTGTATTGGGTGATTTTTCTGTGATTTTTCTGGCTTTGGGTCAGGTCATAAGCTTGTGAAACTTTCTATGAATTAAAAGTCATGTGGCAATTGGGAATATGTTCTGTTATTCAGTGGCAGAGCTCAGTAAGAGTGAATGCTAGAAGAAAGATAACTGATTAGATGGCATGAAAATAAGAATATTCAGAATGATTACAATCAAGTTCAATTAAAAGTGTCTGTCCAATATGTCTGTAGTGTAACAATCATTATGACATCTAGATACTTCTTAGGATGTGAATACAGGACTTCCAAGACCTCTAATTTTATTTTTAGAATATTAGTCTAGTTAATAATAGCTTATGCTTATAATCTCTTACTGCAGGACATCACTGTGTGCTTTACAAGGTGCTTTTGTTTTCATTTTATAGTTCAGAAAGCTGAGGCTCACATAAGTTAAGAGCTTCACTGTTATACAGTAGAATCACCATTTGAAGCATTTTGATATTATCTTCTTTGAAGTACACTAATTGATTTTAAGCCCACACCTTTGATTACCCTTTAAAATTGAACAAAGTATGTGTCATCCTGAATCACAGTGGATAAGACGGACTTTCTTTTGTAGGGATCTTATTTTAGAGTCTGCCATGCTTCAACAGATATTAGGAATAATAGATATTATTTCAGATATAACGTAACAATAACTGATATTATTTCAGCAGTACAGGAAGACTTAAATACTGTTGGAAACATTGTGTTAGGTTATCTCCACAGACTCAGACTAATGAAGAACGAACCAGCTGAGTGAAGAAAGTGGGGAGAACAAGCATTATCTTTTGCAACTTATTCAGTTTTGGCTGATTTAACCTAGATGAGGAGATAAGCAATATTGTGTGCTTTGAGAGTACTGTAACAAGCTTTGTAAACTGGTAATAATAACTGGAAGACATATGTTAAATTGTTGATTCATATGAGAAAGAAAGAATACTGAAATCAGAAAGTTGTATTACTATAATTTGATAATTGTGATTTAGTCTTTATTATTTACGTGGCTTAATAGTGATAGCAAATACAGGCTAGTATATTTTAGCAAAATAAAATTCCAAAGTGTATGAATTAGAAAATGTGGAGAAAATGTGGAAATGTGGAAAAAGTATAGGCTGATTAATGCAATCCAGTATGATTTTATTGTGGATGCTACACTTGAAAGATACAGTTTATGAATTATTTCAAATCTTGCAGAAAGTTTACAAGTCCAAGAAAATCTAACCAAATAAAATAAACTTATTTAGTAGTATTCTTAATTAACCTGTTTTAGTCCTATAAAATAATCTTGTCTTGCAGTAATAGAGCCAAAAAAAAATTATTAGCCAATCATTTCTCCATTTTTATTATTGTTTGCCAGATGATAGCAGAAAAATGTCCTAATATGGTTTGGGTATGATGTCAAGTGCTTTGCAGGGGAATGTGGAGACTCAGTTCCTTATAAGAGTACTAGTGTAATTCTTCTGTAGTATGATACACGCAGGTGGTGCTACCTTGAACAACACAATTTTAATGGAGTGTGTTCAGGCTGAGGTATAAAATGACTTTGCTATGGATTCACTGACAGGGTGTACTATTAGAAGTACAATACAGTATATAACAAAAGTAGTGGGTTTTGGTCTTATTTTTAATTGAAAAGGTTTGGTACCTCTTCGGGTTCTTACCTAAGTAGAGGTAAAGTGGCACCTCTCTTTAGAAATCCAGTAAGACTAATTTTGAATAGAAATAGTACTGCTAAATGTGTGTGTATGTCACTGCTTTTGAAGACTCAAAAGCAACATTTGAACTATATAATTGACCAAGGTCACTTTGTGTCCACGAGAAACGATAATACAGCTCAACAATCACTGTATCGTGCTTTAAGTACTAATTGATTTAAAAATACTGATTTGTTTTCTGGTTTTGTGAAATAAATTGTAAGAAGATTTTGTCCATTTTGAAAATCTACATCTTTCTTTTTTTAAAGTTTTTTCTTTCTTTTTGGAAAAATATGGTCCTACCAAACACAGACCCAGTGAGAATAAATTTGGAGATACAATCAAATAAAAGAAAATTTAATTTTAATCCACTTAATTAGAATCCTAAATTGATCTTAACTGGGCATCTTGATAGGCTAGAAACTTCTGGATATCAAAGAATTACTAGAAGAGTGGAATGTGACTTTGTCTATTAATATAGGAGCATCTCTGCAGACCATGCTTTTATATAGCCCAAACCTCCCACTTAGTTCACCATCCAAGGTTTTGCAAATAGCTTATTGACTCAAATATGCCTCTGACTATACCCTGCACTTCAGCCTATATATAGACATAAGTAATATGAGAATAATTGGTCTGCTCTTGTCTTATCATTTCTTTCTTAATGCAGAATAAACATTACACAGATCAAGGCATCTCAGCCGAAGACCTACTGAAGGGTTAAGATTATGTGCCTCCTCATTAGGAACAAACTGATATCTGTAAGACCAAATGCTACCTGTCTTTCTTAGCAGATGGATGGAGATCAGACCTGCAGTATGATGGAAAGACTGAGAAAGAGAAGCTGAGAACATGCCTATGAATTGTGAGGCCACACTTGCTCTTCCAGAAGCTCTGGGTTTCCTATTAGCCTAGCTAGAAGGGGCTTACTTGTCCTCCTCCTGTCTCCACGTCTTATACCCTTCCACCCCGCTCTGGGTTCTCTGGCTCCCATTAATTGCCTGCTAATATAGCTGTTTCTTCAGGATGTTTCAGTTGTAGTAATTCCCAGTTTTGATAGTCAGAAAGGCATTGGTTGTATTAAGACTCAGTTGGCAGAAGTGCTGGGTTTTTTTCCGCTGTAGCGGCAGCATTTGGTTAAGAATTTGGTTAAGAAGAAACAGGACTTAATAGTTGTATTTCATAGGACTTTTAAAGTCATAGTTTCCTCTGGGTTTTGTGTGTTGAAGATAAAGGTGAAAAGTAACAGCAAAAGTAAAAGAGGAGGTATGAGATTTTGTTGGTGTGGGGGAAAAGGGAGGATGTGAAATCCTTGGTTACAAAGGCTCTCCTTTGGTATCCTCTCTCCCTTTCATGAGGAGGTGTGAAGGAGCTGAATACTAAGGGCATGCTGAGAAGGATCTACCTGATGTTATGAGTTATTTGATTGACTGTAGCACTTGAATTGTCCCCACGTGGATACACAGTATGTGAGAATCAGGACATGTTAGGGAGAATCAGAGAGGAAGTTTGGAGGTGTCTTTTACAATGTTGATTTGAAGAAGTTGAAGTTTTCTGTTTAAACCCATTGAAAGAGATGTTATCTGTTTCATTTGTGCCCTTTCAAAAGGGGAATGACAGAGCAAGGTGGAACCATCTAGAGGGAGGGGAGATTTCACCCTCCGTTGAGAGCTGCCGAGCCTGCTCAGAAGTGAGAGGCTTTCAGAGCACGAAGTGGCATGGGCAGGAGCGTGAGGGTGAGGGTGCAGCAAGCAGGGAGGCTGGAGCACTGCAAAACTGTTGAGAATCACAAGGAACAGATACAGGGTTGGCCACAGAGGTGGCAGTATTTTCCTGGGGATCCAGTGGAGGCTATCTGGAATTTGCTGCAATTCTAGCAAGTTCACTGAGTAGGAAACTAAAGGCAATTGAGGGAACAGGATCTGCTTGCAAGGGCACAGTGGGCAGGGAAGATCTGTTTTGATTTTTATTCCTTCTTACTTAGTCATTTTGAGTTTTCTTTATTTAAAAGCCAATTAATCTAGTTTATTATGTAGTAAAAAACCCTGCTTTTTGTTTAAAAGCTTTATTGGCTTTTTGGAGTACTCACTTACAAGAAAAAGATCTAGGCAGTTCAATTTCAATAATATGTCTGACTCAGATTCTCATCCCATCCATCTTAAATCCATTTTCTTTCTTTAATCACCTGCATGCCCTTGTCACAGTTCCCAGGCTTGATTTGCTTGTACAGTAGTTTGCACTTTGCACTTTTTAGATACCTGTATGTCTGATAGACAAGGCAAATTACATTTCTTCTGTGACTCAAGCACAGGTGGCTGTATCCAAGAGGACACTCACTTGTGTCCTCACTACCTTTTAACCAACTTGAGAAGTTTACTGTAAGTGAACTAAAGTGTGAGACTATATGCGGATGGAGAAAATGTGTTACTCTCTTTTTGCCACAGTAATGCTCTTCAGTCTGTTGCTTAGCAGACCAATTTTTATATGTCTCCTAAATATGTGGAATCGAATTAATTATCGTATATTAATTATTTTATAATTAATGTAACCTGAAAGTTTGGGAACATATGACAGACATGTAACCACCCACGCCCTCCAACTAAGCCATTACTTTGAAAGTAGTTTGGTGTTTACATGGCTAGAGACATGACTTTAACAGCTTGGTTCTGCAGAGAAAACATTGTCAGAAAACAAAAGCTCATGAAGGAAAGTTGCACATTTTTAATGTACATAGCGATGTATTTGAAGGTAGAAATATATCCAAATGTCTACACATATATGTATACTTTGTGGATATAAATGTGTGTTTTCATGAAAATTCCTGTTTGTATGCATGTAGCTATTTTACAAATAACTCTCAGCTGATTAATATTTAAAATTAGCATTTAACGTTAACATAATACATTAAATTGTAAAAGGTGCATCTGTTCTAGAATACATATTTTCATTGCCGACTGCCTCTTTGTAACAGTCTTCCCTTCGACTTCCTACCTTGCCCTCTCCTTGCCCTCTCCTTGCCCTCCACTCTCCCCATGTTTTAGGCATCATTTGCTGATGAAATCCTCACTTCGTGTTAACATGGGGAGTAAAATAATATGTTGATGGCTTGGATTTCTGTTGGTATTCTGATGATCCCTGAGTAGAGAGAGTGATGTGCTGTCACTCTTGCCATAACTGTCCAAGGTTGAGAATTTTATTACATCTTTCAAAATATCTTTTTACTTTCATCTGAAAATGAAAATAAGTTGAATAAAATCCAGTTTACGTTTGAGCTGGGCTGCATATTCACTTATGTATATAAAATTAAACTCGGTTTCCTAAGGAGTTTTATCTGTTAATACAATTTTTATTCCTGCTTTATGACAATTATCATATATGGCTTTTTTCTTCTCTTTTTTTTTTTTTTTTTTTTTTTTTTTTACTGCCACAGTTTGAAGTGAGAGCATTAAGTTAAATTAATTTGACTTTGGTTGGCAAACGGTAATAGTAGTACTTTAACAGCTGTTTGCAGTCCTTGGTGCTGAAATTGCTTTTGTATCTAAACAGCAAAATGTGTTTATAGGGCTACAGAATATGGAGATAAATTTAGCCTGTCAAACAGATATTATTGAGGCTTTTTTGTGCTGTGTTTCTGGGAGTAGATCCTGACTACAATGCTTTAATTCCAAGCTGTGTGTGCCTTTGGACATCTTACAGGACTGTTCATGGAGCTTTTCTGTTTGATTTATGACCTTGCCTGTATGGACTTCTGATCAGATTTTATTCTCATTTAGTGCAAGAGGGGCTAATTATGAAAGTGACAAAGACTCTTTCATTGTGCTAAAGCTTTTTGAATGACAAAAAGGGAGCTTTAAATTAAAATGAACTTTAACAAGGCATTTTCACATTGAAGTGATACACACTCTACCACTGATAGAGTAATTCATTTGCAACCCTTTCTGATTCTATAAACACATTGTCTCACAAGATCAGTAATTTTTTACCTCTCAGGCGAATGAAGAGTGGATGGTAGACCAATGAATTCTCTTTTTGCAGAACTGTTTTGACATTCTTAATTTTTTCTTAAATATCAAAGAAAGGACAAAGAGCTGTGATTTTATTGCATTAATATTAATAATCATTTATCTGCCAGAAAAACATTTAAATATCACTTGACATTTGCAGAGAAAGATTAATGTTTAATTTACTACAAACATAGAAATGCTTTGAAATAAAAGGAAACGCTTTTGGATTTGGCAAAATGAAAAAAAAACCGCTACAAAATTAAGACAGACATTCATATATAATAAAATATTCTAACCATAGCAGAAGACAAAAACATGCTGGTGCCATCTAAAATGTCAATATTTAAATTATCACTTCTGATTGAAAAAATAACATCAACTAGATAGTTTTTTTAAGGTCTAATTTAAGCTTTAACTAAACAAAGATAAATGAGGGTAAGCAGTTTTCTGTTACATCCATGTGGGTACAATTAAGAAGGCCTGCTATAAATTCTATCATTATATAAACAAACCAATGTAATGTAGTTCCTTGGTACTACATAATTATATATAGTACATTGGAGTAAAGCTAGGATATAAACAGTATTGGCATTTTATAATTATTGGTAAGACTGGAAGTCAAGGAGGGCTTCCAGAACAGGCTGGTGACTGGAGCAAAGGAAAATAGCAAGGCACAGGAGTCAGAAAATTATATGAGTGAGAGTACAGGAACAAGTTCCATTACCTACAGAAGGATCAAAGAGAAAAGTATGGAAATCACCTTGTTCTACAAAAGCGCGTCACACTAGGAACTACGGCAGAGTAGTAGGTGAACAGTGAAGTTGTGTATTGGTCTAATGTGATGAACTGGCTAAAAATGTACCTAGGCTGCATGAAACTCTATCTGTAAATTTTATCACGGAGATTATATTATAAGATTTCACTTCTAGGCAATGAAATAATGTGATTAATGTATTGAATGAGAATAACATTTCTAGCCCCCAAACTGTTTTTGTGACTAGATTGATAATGGCATAGAGAACCAAATTCAGTTTCATAATAAACCAAAATAAGACTGTTTCTTCTGCAAAAGCTGTATGTAGGACAGATATTATTCAGATCCAGTATTTGTACTGAAAGTCTATCCTTACAGTACCATTGTTTAAGGAAATTTTTGTATAAAATACAAAAGGAAAGTTTTAGCTATAAAAGCAGTAATTTATTAGTTAAAGAAAGTTATTATTCAGGATCCATCTCAAAATGCAAGATTCTTTTATAAGACAATACCTGGAGCCTTTCCATTAATACTCTTCTTTTTCTTCTCAATAAAAAAAACCAAATTTATTTACAGGTCTGGTGACTCTGGACAGGTCCTTGAGAATATAATTTAACTATAGGTCTCCAGACTGATTCAGGTTTCCATCAATTAATTTTCCTCAAATGGCAGTTGTAGTTATACTACGGAAGGATTCGCCTGGAAAAACGGTGATTCTGTGTATCAGGTACCAAACTAGGCCAAATGCAGAATTACAGCATTACTGTACAGTAATAAATCAACTGGAATATCCTCACTTGTAGGATAAAAGAACTGTTTTGCCTTTTGCATTACAAGAATTCTTAGGGTCTTTGCAAAATGATGACTATATTGAGTAGGAAGCATTACATAAGTAGGGCTACTGTGATGTACTTAAGAATAAAGAATATGCTGCTTTTAACATTTTTAACCATTTGTAATGTGTTGCTTGCACACCTGTGATGTTTAGGCAGCAGGTAAATATGAGAATGTTTTACATTAGAGGCTATAGGTAGCAACAGATTTCAGTGCTGTACATTGAGCATCAGGCCCTAACAAAGTAGGTATTTAGAGTTACGTTTCTCCCTGATGCACACCAATAATGGTACATCCCACTGTGGTACAGTAGTTCATATTCCCTGATCTGCCTTGGTGGTTGCTTCTGTGGTTAAGGCTGCAGACATTGTTATAATTTATTTATTAACTTATTAATTATTTATTTAGGATAGCACCCATTATATGCTAAGTGACTTCCAAACCGAAATTTCCCCAAATGCTTTTCCTTTAAGAGCTTCGCTTTGAAAGATGTGATACATACACAGTCATGAGATACCCATTTTGATAGCATATACTTTGTTAAAGAAAGCTGAGTTTCGTGACACTAATGCAAAACCTCTTTGTATTCTGATTTTTCTTTAACAAAGGTTCACTGCCATGGGTAAATAACTGCCCATCTGTCATTGGAGGCCTTTGGGGAGTTGATAAAGAGGGAGTAGAGAAATCAGTAGTCTACTGTTTTTCTGGGGATTTGGTGTTTTTGGTGGGTGTGCCATGGCCATCTTAGGGTGTGGGCCTCTGATTTTTAAGTATTCTTGACACTCCCTACTAAGTGGATGCATTGCTACTTTACTGCTGCCAGTTCCTGTATTTACATGATTTTGTGACTTTTGTTTGGAGAATTTGTCCTGCGGTCTTGGGCTCTACTGATATTTTTCTAATTCATAAGAATCCCACCAGTGTGGGAGAAGGAGTCAAGAAACTGACTCCATTTTATCCATCCTTTACAATTTCCCTCCACAGTGAGCAGTGACATTTTATTCTGACAGCTCCAGGTTTTTAGGTCCTTTAACTGAAAGCATCAGTATTTATTGATAAGGGCAATTTTGAAATAAGGCTCTTTGGCTGCAAGTGATTAAATACCAATCTCATTTGATCAAAACTGTTGAATTCCTTCAGCAAGATTTTATGATATAATTTATTTATACATGTGTAAGCCTGCTGTTTACACAATGATACTTGTAGTATATTGGGATATCTGTTGCTTGTATATTGTGCTGTTTTGCTCATCGTGGTTTTGAGCAATGATGATCCCTAAATCTTTAGGATTACTTGTTGCTGTTTTTCATTGTGCTTTAAACTGGGATCACCATTAAGACTGCTCCTCTTAAAGAACTAAAAAGACAGAAAATATTCCAGTTCTCTTAGTTGCTTGTGATGTAAGTAGGTGGCCTTTGGGATTAACATATGCTAGAACTTTAAAATTATTTATATTGTGAAATCTGTAATAGTATCCTCATTGCAGGAGGAGCCTCAAAAATACTGCTCAATAAATTTTAATCCCTGTATTCCCCCTTCCCCCTCGCCCAGACATCACTAAAACACCAGTGACCAAGAAAAGTATTTTTTTCTGAAAGGACGAACTCATCCTAAAACTATCCATTGGTGGCACTGTCCAGACTACTAAAATATGAGAATCTTTTTGTAACTGTTTTTAGTAAAAGAAAATAAATCACAGCATTGTCGCTCCCAACTTTCTTGTCTTTTATATTCAACTAATAAATTTAAGCTGGTTTATGCTTCTTTCCTTTTCCAATCAGTCTTTCTTTCTTAAAGGTTTTCAATTCCCTTAATTTTCTGTGTGGAGGACAATTCTTTGGCTTGCTTAAAAATGGCGTGGTACCTTTTTCGCTTCATTCAGAGGCTAGTCCTACAACTTTCTTTTAATCTAATGATTCAGATTAGCTGCTGTGGGTGATAAATTCTGCCTCCTACTCTAATTCAGATAAAAGTTTTAATTTATAAAACTCCTGTGGGTGTTTTAGTCTAGGCCACAGTGTTCATTAATATTTCTGCAATTTAACTCAATACAAAGGAATTATGGATTTATTCATTACACTTGTTTGGGACCACTGAGAAACAGTAACTGTGATCCCAGATACTATGGGCAGAATGCCCTTCGGAAATGCATCTAGTGCACCTTACTTACATCACTTGTGAGTAAAAAATATTTGAAAGAGTGGAACTCAGACTGTGATCCTGAAAAGGTGTGGAAAATCAGACTGTGCTCTCATTGTTATGAATTAGGAGCTACACCGTTAAAATCAATATTGGTACACCAAAAGAAATAGCATAGTTGGAAAGGATAAGAATATTTGTAAGTTTTGGATTCACTGCTCTTTTCCATATTGTTGCTGAATTATTTGGTAGTGAAACGAACAAACAAATGGAGACCCATAACTCTTACATACCCAAAAGATCAATACATATTCTTAGATAAACAAGAAAAGTGTAAAAGCTAGAATTGTCGTGTGCTGTCAGTCACAATTAGATTTTACCACATTATTGCCTAATTACAATAAAAGCTCAATCAGAATCTCTCAGACTCCAGAAGTTATGCATTAATATGTACATCTCAGTTTACCCTTTCCAGTGATGGGAGCTGGCCTTTTACCAATTGCTGCTAAAAGCTAAGATAGTCATTGTTCCCATACAGTCTTTTTCACAAAAGCTACTGATTTACTGTCCTTTGGATGTCACTATTGATAAAAACTTAAAACAGCAATTTCAACTTGCTTAATTGAGGAGGGAGGATAGAAGAGAGACTACAAATGCAAGTCTGAAGCATCCAGCTTCTCAAGCCATGTACTTTTGAAATGCTTTGCCTATTTGATAGTCTTGAACATTTTTCAAAGGTGATTTGGTTTTTGACTGAAAGCTGAGTCATAAGCATGGCTATTGTTTTAAGTGAAACATCAGGTTCTTAAAAGAATGCTATATTGTTGAAGAGTATTGAGGTTTTTTCCCAAAACGTTGATTTAACTGTAGCAGTGTAGATACTACTTTGTATTGCAGAGCTTAATATGTTGAATTTTAATAATTTAAAGTACACTTTAATTTGCAAGGTGTTGTATATGTGTTTTTTATGGTATTGTCTTTTTATTCAAATCATGTGCTTTGCAGTTTCAGGAATCTTGATTTGACATATGCTTTGGGCAGGAGTCCAGGAAATGATGCAAAACCAGTCACAGGTTTCCAGAGATCATCACTATTTCATTAGATTTTTTCCTATTTAAAAATCAAATGCTATTTAGAAGTTGCTTAGGACTTATCACCAAACTATTTTTTATAAATTCTTTTCACAGACAAAGGCCATAAAGCCAGTGGGAATTTACAACTGATATTCTTAGATGCACTCCTTTCAGAAGATATCTAATCTTTCACTCAAGAGAAGTTTTTACAGATCTTGGTCCCTGTAGTTCCTGTTCCATTTAGAATGTATCAATAAAATTTCTTTGCATTATCATCTCAATGTGTTTTGTGATCTTTAAGGATGAATTCCATTGAGGGGTATTCCATATTCTACATTTCACCTTATTTTGTGAAATAGAGAGTTGCATGAAAATATAGATTAATACTGTTTGGCTATCTTGGACTTGATCCCAGGTTCAACTGGTGAAAATGATGTATATTCCAATCTGTTCCTTGGTTGTTTTTGTTTAAAGAATTTGTATAGATTGAAATGCAGCTGCAAGTGTATTAGTGATTTTCTATTGCTTACTTGTCAAGATTTTTATTGTGTGGATGAAAAATAGTATTTCAAAACCTGGCAGCATATTGACAAAAACAGAAGAGCACTTTGTGTAATTCTCTTTTGAAAAACTACCTCTTTTAGAGACAGAGATTGCCTCAGCTACTTCCATTCATATGTATCTTGATCAATAGATTTATTGATAGCTTTTAGCCAAGATTTAATTCTTTTTTTTCCTCAGTTCACCATGGTGCTCACTTTTCTGAATTAAGAAACTAGAATTAGGCTCCTATAAGCAAGGCATACAATATGCAAGTGCTCTAGGTGTAAAAGGAGGCATTTGACCTTTTGTTGCTAATCTGTGACAGGTGCAGGCTATTTTCTTCCAAATGGTGTTAATTTTCATGTGCAAATCCACCCCCTGAAACCTGCATTCTATATATCCACCACAGGGGAATTGGTGGTCATCATGAGTACCGTAATGGACAGCTGAGAGGGATAATCACTGATATTTCAGCACATTCATGCTTGCGACTCAGTCGTTTTTAGTGCACTTCTGTTTTGACTGCTTATTAGGGAGGCTGAAGTTAGTTATTCATTGCTGGACAAAAAAAGTGTCTGAGAAAGTTCATGTGCAGGGAACAGCACATTGTTACAAATTAGTTTCCTTTACCATTTCTGGCAAACTCATTACAAAGTAATCGCGCCCTGCGCTGAAGTGCACTTCCTCTGGGACCAATAACTGTAAATAAGCAGGGCTGCAAGCTGGCTGATAAGTTGTTGTTCTGAAGATAACGGTCCTTTTTAGCAGAGTGTTTGACCTTTTTCTTTATATTGCCTCAGGCTTGTCTAAGACCCTCAAGGTCTATTTTTCATCTTAAAATTCTCTGTAGGAAAGCACAATGTGTGGTTTAAGAAGATTTTAGGATTGCTTAACATATCTATATTTTCTTTTCTAGCATTTTTATGGTAATTGTTAGAATGCTTAGTAAGTTTAGCTAGCATTTTCTTTAGCAGGTTTTCTTTCTTTGTGTAAAGTACACTTTTTATTGATGTAGGAAGCCATATACATTAATATTTTATGAGGACTAAGTGTATGTTGCATGATTAATAAAATAGTAACATTGGGCTTTTTTCTGACTTTTAAAGAAACTTGAAACAAGCTATTGACCCCTTCCACTATTCACATTTTGAGAGTGTTGCACTAAACATCACTCTGTAAAGCAATTTAAGCAAATATAATTAAGAATTTCAGCTTGAATGATTAAAGAAAAGTATGTCTCTTCCTTTCTCAGTATGCTGAGAGTATTGAACAGAACTGTGACTGAAAATTGAGCATGTCTTAAAAACAAACCCCAAGGCTAAGTGAAAGTCAGTTTATAGACATTTGGGAATTTGATTTGTTCACATCTTCCCATCAGTTTAAAAAGATCTGTGCCGGTATTTCTGTAAAGTAAAATAATAGAAAAAAACCCCCGCCACTAATTTCAGAGTGCATAGGAGAAAAAATCAGTAATGTTTTGTAAAGTGGTGGCTACTCTAATAAATTGCTTATTTTACTTTTAAGACAGAGTCAGAAAGCCATTTGACAACCAGACGTGCAACAAAACTGTGAAAAAAAAAAAATTAAGTAAGAAATGTCTTAGAATGCCAATAAGTTCAGATCTTACTGCTCATAATGTTGTTGGGCTTTTTCCCCTTGCAGATCACATTACTCAATCGGTTCATTAATTTACATGTACCTTAAATAAGATTATTAATATCTTATGTTTTATAATGCTAACCCCCAAATATAATGCTAATCACAAATTATGGAGTGATGATGCTTTAAAAAATGTTGTATAACCTCATAGATACAACTTCTATATTTATTGAATGGAGTGGTGATGATTTCATGCGGGCATGAACCCAAAGTAAAGTAAAGCAAAGCTGATGTTTTAGTAGTGTGAGACTTTTTTCTTTGATTTTAAAAGAATGTACTTAACCAATATGGTTATGAACAGACTGTCTTACTGATATCACAAATTACCAGACTAGCAATAAAAACCAGACACAGAATAAAAACTGTGGACGGGAAGGATCTTACAGTAGTTGTATTGAGACTGAAAACTATTGGTAGGTACGTTACATAAAATTGGTGCTATCTAGCTTTCTCTTAAATTTATCATCATTTCAGCACAGAAACTGTCCACCTCAGGTACTGCAAAGCAGAGTGTATTGCGTAATTGCACAGAGATTCCTGTGACATAGGAGGAACTTGCTGTCTAACCATTCATTAAACAGTTTTCTCTCTTGCTATACATTTAACAAAAAAAGAAAAGAGAAATTTTAAGGAACCTTATAGAGCTATTAAAAAATAGAAGCAGTTTAGAAGTTGTTTGCACTTAAGAAAAAAATGTTTATTTTCAATGTTAAAATATTAAAATGGTATAATGGCTAAATGGAATAGTGTAACCAATGTTTTAATTCCTGTTTCATAGTTTCTAATGAATTTCACTGTGCTACCTATGGTATTGGAATATAATTCTCATTCATTACAATAAATCTATTTCCCATGGTTACAGCCGTGTGAAGGCAGTACGTAAAATTGTTAACTTTGTTTATGAGATTAACGTTGGGAAGTTTATATCCTTTCTTGGACAGGAAAAAATGTTATTCGGTGGCATTATCAGTTTTCTACAAAGCATCTCTTAAAGCGAGGAAGTGTTTTGTTCTTACAGTTCTAGGCTTCTTTGTACCAAAACTGCCATCTTGTTTAGTGACATTGCTATGTGGGTTGAAATTAGGCTGACAGATTGTGAGCAAAGGCTGTGATATTACAAACAATAGTCTATTGAGCACAAGGAACTTGTTGAATTGGTTACCGAAGGCATTAATGTTTGGTCCAGCCTATTTAGCATCTGGAAGACAGAGAAGAAATAATGCGCTAATGAAACATACAAATGATACTAAACTGCAAATGGCTGCAGGTGACTATGGCAGCTGACGTGTACTACGAAGGAGCCTAGTAAAAGGCAGTTCTGTAGGCAAAAACTGATAAAGTGAGACACAATTCACAAAAGGAAAACATTCTGCATTAAGAGGGAGGTGAGTATTCAAATCAAGTATTACAGATAAGGAGAGAAAACAGTGTTGGGAGTCTCAGGGAATTGTGCACACAATGATTAAATTGTTAAAGGTTCTGCTGGATTTGAGATCGGTATATAGGTTTTCCAGAGCAGCCTGGCTTGGAGTGGTTCCAGCATACCAGCTCTTCACCATCAGTGATTTCACTGACATTGGTACAATTCTCCAGTGCTAGTTTAGGGATCCTATGGACTCTGTACAGTAGTTCTGAGTGGGCCATCTGTCCCCCATACAGTTCAGATCAGTTTGGTGTTGAAAAAGAAGCCGAAATGTGAAATAGGTCAGAAATCAAGATCTCATTTTGCTCTGTTTTTATTTATTCACTTAGTAATCTTTTAGTTTCCTGTGCCTTGCAGTACAAGTTTTTAATGATCTTTGAATTTAAAATATAAATTTAATTGCTTCTGTGTCCTTCTTTGGAAGTAATTCAGTCAAAATTATCTGTGCTGCAGATAACTTAATCCATATCTGGAGTTGCTGGGATCATTGGGAAGAATTTATACCTAGTAGTTTACAAACTGGACCTAGTCCACAGTTTGTCTTCATCCAGCCTGCTGCCTTAGTCTTAGAGGATCCACCAGCATCACATGCACAACTCAGGTTGAAGTGACTCTGGGCGTCCACACATTGAGCTTTTTCCAGAGAGCTTAAACTGTGACCTGTGAGGCAACTAGCATCCAAGCTATGTGGCTGAACAGCTTGGACAAGCTAAATTCTGAAATGCATGAGGAATATTGTTTTCCCAACAATGTCATATATTCATGACATTTAATGAAAAATACAGTAAAAAAAAAAAGAAAGTCCTTTAATTAAAGGTATTACAATGCAATAGCTTGATTTTACCGCTCTTATTTACTTTGGAAAATAATCTGTAGGAAATAATAGTTTACGTTAAGATTCAAGTTCTGTTGTTGTGATAGATTTGACCCCTGTGGCAGAAAGTACACTTAGATGAGTAAGGGACTTAACCTAAAGTGAGGCAGATGTGGTGGGTTGACCTTGGCTGGCTGCTAGGCACCCACCCAACCGCTCTCTCACTTGCCATCCTCAACAGGACCGGGGGAGAAAATAAGATGAGAAAGCTTGTGGGTTGAGATAAAGACAGGGAAATCGCTCACCAATTGCCATCACAGGCAAAAAGATGCGACTAGGGGAAAACTGATTTATTGCCAGTTAAAATAGGTTCGGATAGTAAGAAACAAAGAAAAATTAAAACACCACCTTCCCCCCACCCTTTCCTGTTCCCCAGGATCAACATCACTCCCCCCACAACGAGCAGCGCAGGGGGTGGGGGGCTGTGGTCAGTCCATAGCCGTTCCTCTCTGCCGCTCCTCCCTCCACACACTGTTCCCCTGCTCCAGCCCGGGCCCTTCCCACAGGCCGCAGTTCCTGTCAGGAGAGCCTGCTCCAGCGTGGGTCCTCCACGGGCCACTGGTCCTTCAGGAAATATCCACCTGCTCCAGCCTCTCCCCACAGGACACAGGGGAGTCTCTGCCCCAGCATCCGGAGCACCCCTTTTCCCCCTCCTCCTCAAACCCTGGTTCTCCTCAGACTCCCTCACTCCTCTGCCTGTGTAGCATTTTTGCCCTTCCTTAAAAGCACTTTCAAGGAGGCACCACCACCTGAGGGGCTCAGCTGTGCCCTGCGGTGG
>NW_009202061.1:16174-21576 GCF_000690835.1 Fulmarus glacialis | reverse complement strand
AAGGAGCGGCAGAGACAACATGTGATAAAAGGAACACAAACCCCATTCCCCGTGCCCCTACAGTGCTGGCAGGAAGGAGGTAGAGAAAATCAGGAGCAAAGTTAAGCCCGGCAAGAATGAAGGGGTGGGGGGAAAGTGTTTTTAACATTTGGTTTTATTTCTCATTATCCTACTCTGATTTGATTGCTAATAAAATAAACTAATTTCCCCAAGTTGAGTCTGTTTTGCCCATGACAGTAATTGGTGAGTGACCTCTCCCTGTCCTTATCTCGACCCACGAGCTTTTCCTTATATGTTCTCTCCCCTGTTCAGCTGAGGAGGGGAGTGATAGAGCGGCTTTGGTGGGCACCTGGTGTCCAGCCGGGGTCAACTCACCACATCTTTTTTCTTCCTCCATCACTTTTTTCCAATTTCTTCAGTTCTGATTTATGATCTTTACCATCCATTTTTCCTTTCTCTTCTTTATCATAAATTTAAATCACAGAGAATTAACTTTCCTTCTAAATGAGATTAGCTGCTTATAGCCTATTTGGTCTTTTTCAGTTGTGGGATTTGGGTTCTTAAACCATCTGCCAAGTGCTCTTTAAAATTTCCTAGGTCTCTCACATCTTTCCATTTGAATTCCTCCTCCCAGTCCATTTGGCAAGCTCATTCACGTTTATGAAACTAGACTCCTTAAAGAAGTGTATGTTACAGTTTGGTTTTTATACAAATATATGCAAATATTTTATTTGCATTTACTAAATACAATCCCTTGGCTTTTTAAATTTCCTGTATGCCTGTATTGATCATCACAATGCTAATAACTTATAGATTGAAGATCATCAGCTTTTTGGAGACTCATAATGTGGATGAAGTATTTTTGTGCTGTTCTTGACAGAAGGGAGGCCCACAGAGGCAGCAAATTCAGATGGATAATCTGTTAATTTTAATTTCTTCATACATGGGATTGGAGTTTATGTTCCAGTCTGTGGTTTATTTACAGGAGGAGATGAACAGATGTCCCATTTTTTTCCAGGGTAATTCACTCCTGCAATAGCCTGGTTTAGCCTTTGATTATCTGAGACAATCTTCTGAGAACACATCTCAGTAAATTATACTGATTTAAAAAAGGTTATTTTGATTACATTTTTTTTCTTTTATTTAATTCTTTTCCAGATTTGCCTCACATTATGTGTTGTCTCCTTTGACTTTAGTGTCCTTTCTTCCCTCTACTTGACTTATCCATCTCACTTCTCAGTTCAGCAGCATTTCCCTCTTAAATAACAAAAGCAATAAAGTTCTTCCTAAGCAAATTCAGTGTGTCATGGAAAAAGATGACCAAACTGTGCAGAGTGAATGATGTCCTAATTTTCCAGTTTATAAAGGCAAAGATATTTTGGCCTATCTAGCACCCTTTTTAATGCCATGTGCTTAAAATATTATTTATTTGCAATTTGTTATTTGTACTTGGTCCCCTTGAACATACTGCTCTTGCAACCTGCAATGCCTGAGGCTTTCTCTAAGAGAGGGAGCTAAAAGCAAGCACATGGTCAAGATATGCAGTTCAGCCCACTGGTGCGTAACATGTCACTGAGCTGCAGCTTGACACCCTTCAATTGTGATTCCATAATTTAAAATTAATTTAATACTGTTCTAGAAACTACTCCCTGGAAAGAGGGTGGAAATGAGCATGATGCACTTTTATAAGAGCAATCCCAAACTACTTCTCTTATCCCCTTGTATGTTGTGGAGCTATGGGATGTAACATTTAATGTGCCCTCTCCCTTCTTACCCATGCTCCAGACTATGTCTTTTCGTGTTCACTCTTATATCAAACGATGCTATAAACACACATCTGATTTTTCATGTAGACATGAACATTTTTAATATTATAAAGCTGATCTATCACTCACTGCTTCTGAAATACTTTATGTGACTTCTCAAATTCTTTGCCTGTCATTTGACAGGCAAAGTCAACCTCTTACAAACAACCTTTTAAGCAAGCTTTACTCTACTACTCCTTCCCAGGAAAGTTTTATTCCTGTAAAATTTGAAATTGATCTTTTATTTATACCGTGGCTTCTTATTATAGTAATCCATACTTTTCTACATCCCTGAATTTTAATTATTTCTTGCAAAAAAAGAAAGATTGTGAGTTTATTTACTCAAATGGAACAACAATCCTCTTAAAATATGCACCAACATGGATAAAATATGGTGATAGTGTCTTTATATTCTTTAGACTAGGTGAGTTAAAACAATACTGTAAATTATTCTGGAGACAAGGAGAAGTAGGGCAACTTATCATTTTAATTTCTGAAAAAATATTCCATTACTTTTCCAGGTATTATTGGTTTAGCTTTTATAAAGACCTTGTGCAAAAATAAATAAGGAATTATATAAAAAATTGTGTTCATTTCCTAGAAATAATAGAAAATTGCTTTAACAATTATTGTACACTTCTCACATGCTCCATGTTCAGATTTCTTAGGCTATGACTTGCTGTTTTGCATGTTTACAGGTCCAATTTATGATTATTTTCAAATTGTAGGCCAGAATCTTCTTTTTCTTTTCTAACCAAGCAAAGGTTTATGCTGTGCTAAATTTCAAAATGGGAAGGAAATCAGAATCTGATGTGGGCTATTGAGAGCCATAATTATGTCAATGAATTGAATGTTTGGTGTAATCCAGGCTCAAATGATATAAAAGTAATGCAGAACTCAGAAAAGATGGTCATTAGGAGCTGATTAGAAGAGTGAATTTTGCTTTGAAGTAAAGAACAAGGTGAGGTTAATCTGAATATTCTGGGTTCCTTTTAAAAGGTAAAAATTACATTGTACCTTTTAGGCATTATTTTTGTATACAAATATTGGTAACTATGTGATTTAATAAATTGTATTGTTTTACTCCTAAACATGATATTACTTTACCCAATAATTTCTCAACTAATTATGATTTGCTATTCACACAATCAGATCCTTATCTAAGACTGGAGATCCAGGGCAGGTTCAGAATACAAGCAATAGGTTCTGCTGGATATCATTTATAATCCAACAAATCCTAAATGGAAAGTGTAAATACAGAGCAACGGAATGTGACTGCACTTGCTCTTTTAAACATCAGTATTTAAGTGTCTGTTTTGAAGGAAGCAGTGCTAAGAATCCATCAACATGCTAAGGGCTGAAAACAAGCAGAGAAATGCTAACTACAAGCAGAAAGGGTTCCAGGGGGTTTCTGTCAATTCCTCTATACTTACACACTTGTTTAAAGAACCAGAATTTCTGCTCTGCAGGAAATTTTGACGTTTGGGATTTCTTCACTTTTTAGTCTTACTGGGAGAAGTAAAATTTTGAAAACTTATTAAAAAAATGAAAATTTTAAGTGCTTCCAAGTGACTTGATATCAATGCATCTAAATAGCAATGAAACATAATGCCTTAAAATTATAATTTTCATCATTTCTTTGTCTCAAGAATAGTAAGTATGATGTGTGCATATGTTACAATTAATATTTTAAAAGTTTTTTAAAAGTATTTTTTTAAAATAACACTCTTGAAGCAAATCTTTAGGAACCATTTCAACCTGATTGAAACTAAATGATGTAGAACTTTCAAATGAAAAATGGTTTTGATCTTCTCACATTCCTGCAAAACCACCCTTCTCTAAAAAATAGCATTTCCTGATAAAAAAGTGTTTAGTTAGTTTTGTTCAGGAAACATTTGGTTTTTACTGTCCCATCACCTGTGGTAATATATTTGTGTGGTATTCACATGAATGTCATCTAGATATTCCCTTGCAATTTAATCTGAGAAGGTGCTTAAAGAACCCTCATCTTTTTAATGGCTCCTGGTGGAGCCTAATTATTATGAAATTGCAAAAGCTGTGAAATGATAATTAGTCTGGGTTACCTCCTTTATCTTTCCCTTAGAGACATGTTAAAAGATGTTAATTAATGCTTTTAACTAAGTAAGGGTAACAAATGACTAATCTCACCATTTTTATTGCTGTCTTGGTGATTCATAGATATGTTTCTGGTTTGCTTTTAAATATTTGTTTCTGCTATGAATGTCCCTTAAAGACATACAGGGCACATTGTACATTTCCTCAAGCACAAACATAGTTAATTAGCATGACTTTAAAGCTTCACAGGAATCAATTGCTCAGCTACATTCTTGTACATTAATTACTACATGGAAGGTACAGATGGTCAAAAATGAACAGAACTGTAATAGATGCAGATTCTAGACAGATGTTCGTAGGGCCAGATATACTTTGTGGATGCCAATGGGATTAGAAGAATTATTATTATATAACTAAGAAAAGGTGATGGGTGATAGTAGTAGTCTCTCTTCTGAGAGGTACAGAGGCACCCATTTGCCGACCTGAAACACTCTCTAGAGAGGTGAGCTGCTTACCTTGGCCTCATATCAGGGATGTCACCGAGAGACTACCGAGCCTTGTACACTGACTATTATCCGCTGCTGTTGTTTCATGTGTGCACTAGTGATACAGCCAGGACCAGCCTGAGGAGTATCAAGAAGGATTACAGAGCCCTGGGAGCAGCGGTAAGGGACTTTGGAGCGCAGGCAGTTTTTTCATCAATCCTCCCGGTCAAAGGGAAGGGGTTTGAAAGGGCCAGTCGAATCTGGCGAGTCAACAAATGGTTACAGGACTGGTGCCACAGCCAGAGGTTTGGCTACTTAGACCACGGGACTCGCTTTGAGAAACCTGGTCTACTGGGGGTTGATGGGGTCCATCTGTCAGAAAAGGGGAAGAACATCTTCGGGCATAGGCTTGCCAGGCTGGTGAAGAGGGCTTTAAACTAAAGTTGCTGGGGGAGGGAAACCTCAATCCATCTCACTCCTACCAGTTTGATGCCGGTGCCAGCAATGGATGCCCAGAGCCTGGAGAAGGAACACAGGTCAGCAGGAGATCACCTGAAGAGCAGCACCAGGGAACTCCAGCCACTCCACACAGTAAGTCAGCTTCATCAGGGACCCGACTTAAATGCCTCTATGCAAACGCACATAGCATGGGGAATAAACAAGAGGAGTTAGAGACGTGCGCACGCCTGCAGGGCTATGATCTTACTGGCATCACGGAGACATGGTGGGATGGTTGCTATGACTGGAGTGTTGGAATGGAAGGATACAGGCTTTTTAGGAAGGACAGGCAGGGGTGACGAGGAGGGGATGTCGCCCTCTATGTCAATGACCAGCTGGAGTGCATGGAGCTCCGCCTGCAGATGGATGAGAAGCTGACTGAGAGCTTATGGGTCAGGATTGAAGGGAGGGCAGGGGCAGGTGACATTATAGTGGGGGTCTGCTACAGGCCACCCAGCCAGGAAGACTGAGCAGATGAGGCCCTCTATAGACAGATAGGAGCAGCCTCACATTCAGAAGCCCTGGTTCTCATGGGGGC
>NW_009202061.1:15745-16027 GCF_000690835.1 Fulmarus glacialis | reverse complement strand
GGGCTGGTTGGGAATGTGAAGCGGAAGGGCAGCCTTAGCTGCAGTGACCATGAAATGGTGGAGTTCACGATCCCATTGTGCACCGAGGAGGGCACACAGCAAGCTCACTACGCTGGACTTCAGGAGAGCAGACTTTGGCCTCTTCAGGGATCTGCTTGCTAGAGTATTATGGGCTAAAGCCCTGGAGGGAAGAGGGGCCCAAGAAAGCTGGTTAATATTCAAGGATCACCTCCTCCAAGCTCAGGAGTGATGCATCCCAACAAAGAGGAAGTCAGGCAAAAA
>NW_009202061.1:5230-15087 GCF_000690835.1 Fulmarus glacialis | reverse complement strand
TGGCAAGATCATGGAACAGATCCTCCTGGAAACTATGCTAAGGCACATGGAAAATAAGGAGGTGATTGGTGGCAGCCAACATGGTTTCATTAAGGGCAAATTGTGCCTGACAAATTTGGTGGCCTTCTACAATGGGGTTACAGCATTGGTGAATAAGGGAAGAGCAACTGACATCATCTACCTGGACTTGTGCAAAGCATTTGACACTGTCCTGCACGACATCCTCGTGTCTAAATTGGAGAGACATGGATTTGGCGGATGGACCACTTGGTGGATAAGGACTTGGCTGGATGGTTGCACTCAAAAAGTTGTGGTCAACGGCTCGATGTCCAAGTGGGGACCAGGGGGGGGGGAGACACTGGAACAGGTTGCCCAGAGAAGTTGTGGATGCCCCATCTCTGGAAGTGTTCAAGGCCAGGCTGTATGGGGTTTTGAGCAACCTGGTCTAGTGGAAGGTGTCCCTGCCCATGGCAGAGGGGTTGGAACTAGATGATCTTTAAAGTTGCTTCCAACCCAAACCATTCTATGATTCTATGATCCTATGGTTATTTTTCCAGAGGAGGGAAAGAAATGAGCAAGAGAGCACTGTTCAAAAGTTATGCAGAAGCTGAGAGAAACATAATTTTTCTGTGAACATTTAAGGGTACATCATTCTGCTAGCGAAGCTAATTGCCCAGTATTTCCAAAAAGCTGACTGTGGCACAGAATTGCCCCAGGTAAGATATGTACAGGTATGTAACCTGCACAACAGGTTCCTTAATCTGGCTGAATAGTACCTTGTTCTACAAGTCATTCCACAAATATGAATTAAAGTACTTGTGGACAGACAGTAATCAAAGACAACCATAGCATCCAGCAGTGCTTTGTCCCTATCACCTCACTATTTGAAGCAAAACTTGTAGAGCCTGACCTTAAGATGACACCAGTTATTCCAGATCTACTGGTTTAACAACAACAACAAAAAAAGTGCAAAGTATGTGGCCTATAAGCAACATTACCTAATGTTTGCCAGTCTTTCAAAGCTGGCACATGAAATATAATGTGCGTCTGTGTTCAGTCTTGCCTAGTTCTTATTCATTCATGGTGAATAGACATTTTTGCATGAACGGTAACATTTTACATAGAAGTAGGTAGAAAACATGCTATATATTCTGCTTCTTCTGTCCTTATTGCTGGCATTTAAAAAGTGGAAAAGACATCTGAATATAGGCATTTAAAAAAAGGACAGCAACGCCCAATATAATTTATCTTGTTCATTAAACAATATAGGCACAACTCCAGCCTGACTGCCCTAAAGGTTAACTGAAAATGGGAATAATAATTTAAATATAAATATTTAGGTTCTCCATATCTATCCCATTTTCTTAAGTAATATCCTATGTACTGCATGTATTAGCATTTCAGAACTAAGAACCAAAGAGGAATATGTTGATTTTAATCACTCCTTTTTACACAGTATGAAAAAGAAGTATGACTGGCTCAAAAACACTTTTTATTTGAATGGAATGTTTCAGAAAGTCTTTTGTTTCAAAATTTATTGAATTTACATTGTAATTGCCATGTTAAATCAGTCATAACAGAATGTATTAATTAATTTGTTTTTGAGAATTTTTGCCTTATCCATATTTGAAATGGAAGCAAAGTTTGAAACAATAGAAAATTAATTTGAACCAGAGATGCTGAGTTTCAACCAGGTTTACTGCACCTTTTGTCTAAATATAGTTAAATAAGAATATGTTTCTTCATGTTCTGGGTGGGGAATTATTGTACAAAATTAAACCCTAAACTAATATTTTCGGGCAGAATGTCATATTTGTCTGTGGTTTGGCATCATCTTTTTTTTACAAATCTAATCCTTCAAATTCCTTGCTTATTTGAATAAGCCATCCATTACACTGCATCAACCATTCCTCCTGCTTGAAAAATTAGTTGTAAAACTTTAGTAATTAAAAAGTGTACCCTCTGAGAAGAATGGAAAGGACAATAACACAGGCATTAATGAAAAGCACTTCCTCTAACTGACATTCTGGTTATTGCTATGTCTTAAATGCCAAAATCTGATAATACACTTCTGTAATTCCTTATATAATGAAATACTTAAGAAATATCTTACAGTCATTGGACCATCATTAACAACTATGAAATTAGGTGTCCCATGGGTTTTTTTCCAATTTAAAGAGGGTTAAATTGGTAATTTACATGTTAATTAGCATTCATTCTAAAGAACACCAAATGTAATTCCATAGCATCTAGCATTTAACAATTTGCTTATTAAGACATTAAATTTAAAAGAAGCTCTACATTATTTGCAAGAAGTTTTTTTGAGGGCTAATGATGAAAGGAATCTCATTATTCTAAGCAACATGCAATTTAAAAAGGATGAATACCGCTGATTTATTTACTTTATCACTGAAAGCAGCAAAACATTGGCAGGGCAGCAGGGTCAGCAGTTCTTAATAAGGCCCACTGACCTGCACAGATTTGTAAGTTTAAAATAAAGAATTGTTTCTGGTGACATTTCTTTGGAATCTGTTGCCTCGAGTCACGCCCAATCACCGGAGTGTGCTCAGTGGTATTTGATAATGTTGCTTCTGCTGCTCCGGAGCTACTCTGGTACATGCACTTGCTGTAGTGTGCAATTGAAGCATCTCTGTGTAGCATAGCTATAAATACAAGCCTCCCCTCATAACATTTAAGAAAATATTGCATGATATTATAAACTAAGCTTTCCCTTTAAGATAATTTCAAACTGGCAAAATAAATGTTCTTAGTACAGTGATGCAGCAGAATTATCACATTGTCTACATCCTGCTTTTGCTGTACACTATGCCTTTGCTTAAATGCTGATGTAATCCTGTATTGCTTTATGTTACCTTTATTTACATCCATTTCTGTGATGTGACACAACCTGTTTGTCTGTTTCACTGCACTGCTACTTCAGCATTTCAAAGATGCTGGATTGGAGGTACTTTGAAGCACAGCAGCTGTGATGCAAACATGCTGTTAGAAAGGCAGAATTTCTCTATTTCTAAATAACAGAAAGAAACGTTCAGGCCAAGAAAAAAGAGTATTTTGGTCTTATATTATCTATCAGTAGTAAAAGATGGAATTGTACATGCACAATAACATTATACATTTAATTCTTTGCTTTTTTCCCAGACCCCAGCCATTTTTTATGTTGTGTAAATCCTTTGTATTATTTTCAATACAACATTTTGTGCCAATGTTATATCTGTGGTATTCTTGTTAACAGAATTAGAGTTATGAGATGTGATTTTCTATCAACATAGCCTACCTGGTTGATCCACTCAGTTCCTCAGCTCTAAGTGGAATGACTTAGACATTGGTGACTCTAAGTGGCTGACATTGACAGTCTCCTCCTGTGCTTTATCCTGATATTCCCCCTTATTTATGGATTATTTCTCCAGGTCCTTCCTCTTGTAATTCCTTTTTCTCCCTTTCTTCTACACACCTTTGGTTGTCTTCTAATTTCAGAGTGATACTTCCATGCCTTTCTGTTCTTGCAATTTCTGTCTCTCTCTGTCCATTACACCTATTCCCATAATTACTTCCTAACCCCATTTCTTCTCCTTCTGTTTCCCCCTCATTTCACATTATCAGGTCTTTTGTAGCCAACAGCTTCATCCCCTGCACAAGATGGATTCATTCCTCAAGTACAATCTATCTTCAGTACTGAGTCAGGGAGTTTTTCCTAGGGAAAACAACATGCAACCTGCGATTTCAGATTTTATTAAAGAGCAGATATAGAAAAGTATCAGATTAGGTTGTCCAAACAGTATTGATTCTGGTGCCTTATCACTTCCTTAGTCTAGACTTTGCAAATACTGTATATTTTTACTGTAATTTACTAAAGCTTGGGATCCAGGAAGAAAATTTCAACCCAATCTCTGAAACAGAAACCTGGGTCTTAAAAAACAAAATGTTTGGAAACCTTAATTATAAGCATCACAGCCAGTTTTGTATCTAACAATCCAGTAGAAACCAAGGGGTAATCTAGTTTGTAATCAAAATTAATTTATGAACAAAAGGGATGAATAAAAGGAATTAATTCACAGGAACAAATTCTGAAAGAATAAGAAGAACTTTTAAAGTTAATTATAGGAAAGGCAGTGTGAGAAAATGAAAACTATTCAGCAAGAAATTATCAAAACCCTGCTTTTTGGGAACAGTTACAGTCAGAGTGGAAGTAATTTTTGGGAGTATGAACAAGAACACACACTGCAAAATCAATGTGTGATGAAAAGCTAGGAAAGTGTGAAGCTATAACAGAAATTAGAGAATGTCATAGGCATAAGCAACAATAAGAAAATCACTGGTTTCAGAATGAGCAAGAGAACAGTGTGCCTTTAAGGCAAAAAGATACTGAAATGATAGGATAGACTCTAGAAATGAATTCTTTCTTTTAGCTTTGGTTTTCACATGAAAGAAAACAAGACTTATGCCAGAAATGTAAAGAGTATACTGCTTCCAAGGGAAAAGAATGATGTGCTTAAAAGGAAAGAGCAGGGAAAATTGAATCAGTATGTGTATTGTAGAATAATGAATAAAAAACCAGTTAAGAATTCCTCAGCATCAAACCCCCAAAAATTCAAGACAAAATAAATATTGTGATGAAGCAGAACTGTCTGACAAAGGGTATACAGGCACAGATGGTCATTCTAAATAATTGTCTAATGTGACAGTTGAAACATAAACTGGTGATAGATTTGCCTGAAGCTAAAATAAATGGGTATTTCACTGAAATTAAAGAATAATTTGTGGAAAAATCTGAGAAACTGTTGACCATATTGAATCATACTTTCAGTATTTTGATTTATGTGTCAGATGCATCCAACTAGAGATACTTATAGCAAATGTTCTTAAGATGGAAAAAATAAATAGTAAGTAATAACCTTCATCTCTAAAACCCCTCTTTTGTAAAACATCTGAGCATCCTTCATTTTATGCATTTGAATATTTTCTTTTTTTTTTTTTTTTTGTGGGGCTGCTTATAGGCATACATCTTAGAAAGTTCACAATTGTTTTCAGGACTGGGCCTAATTTTACACCCTCCAAATTGCACACACATAACAATTTGTGTATGTGATAGTTGCTTTTGAGCATAGCAATCTATTGGTACATGAAAATAGGAGGACAATAACTACCACACATACAAAATTCCTTTATCACTTCAAATCCACCTATAAACCAGCTGTTTGAGGGGATCTAACATCATATTACAGTTTCTTTTGCTTGACTACTTTTCTTTTGTCTTTAATACAGTTCTGGTTCTGGCTTTCTTACTAGGGAAGCAATGAATGTGAAAATTTTATTAAAAGTATGCATGTATTTCTTAACAAGCATCAAACCAAGGTGATTTTTGTGAGATTACAGAGGCAGAATGCTGATGGCTGCAGACCTCACCTCTTGCTAACTGAGAGCAAGAAATGCTGAGATCTTTTGCTGTTCAGGTTATTTTCTGAGCGGCCACAGAGAGTACAGACTTCACATGCAAAACCTGACCCTTAAAAAGCAGGCCCTTCTTAATGGCCAGTGTCCTGATGCAGAGAAACAGAAGCAGGGGCTGCAGGGAAGGACGTTAGCCTTGTCCACATGGGAGTACAAGAGGGACAGTGGGTCCGCCTATATATCAAGGGAAAAAAGCAGAGACTACACAAGCAGACATAGTAGTGGATCTTCACGCTGGTGTAGCCCTTTCTGTTTAATTAGTGTGTTCTTACAGCTAAATATATGATACTTTGTCCAGAAGAAGGTTTCTTGGTGTTGCTGTGTTTGCCTAATTTCCCAGATGCCAAGGCGAAATCTCTCAGGTATTGCCAAACCAGTTTCCTTTCCTCCAAATGAAAACTGTTTGGGTAATAGGAGAGGTGTACCTTAGAGCCAAAATAGGGGACTTTTACTCCAATAAACATGCGAAAACACCCTAAAGATGAACGAACAAGATCTTAGCATTACACTCACTCCTGGAGCTTTCTCTGTGTTCACTTATCTGTGCATTTTCTAGGTGGTAGAGGCAACGCTAGCTAAAATGTAAGTATATTTGCTAGCTTTGATGTTTAACAGGAGCTAAATCTCTGCCTGAATTAGAGTTTAAATCCACAAGCACCATAAAGGCTTAATGGCAAGTGCCCACAGCTGTACATACTAAATCAGACTTTCATGCAAAAAATACACCCAAGTGCTAGTATGCATGGATTTAAATACTAAGATGCAAGTATGTGCATGTGAACTAGTGTAGACTGAAAGTTCTGTTCTTCTACGTATACAGTGCTGCCTGCTTCAAGAACACTAAAATTTAGATTTTTTTTTTCATGTGAGAGAATGTGATGTATTTAACTGTATGGCTAAATTTTGACAACAAAACTAAAAGACCTGTTTTGTCATCAGAAACCCCAAGATGGCAATACAGTCTTGTTTTTCTTTGCTGCTTATTTCTGTTATTATTATTATCATCACAATTATTATATTGCAGTACATGGAACAGATTTGTGATTTTCTCCTTTGCTGACATCTAAAAGCCTTGCTGATTGCTAAGGATTATTTATACAAAAATTGAAAGCTCCAGCTACCTCGACATTAACTGGATGGATGAACACTATGCATGACCTGGAGGTATTAAAAGATTCCATTTAATAACGTTAACCAAATAGACATCTCTGCTCAAGTTTGGCTTCCTTTTATAGATGCATGTGACTTAACAACCCTGTTAAAAAATCTATACTTCTATATTATATTCAGCTTAGCATGTAACATACATCCACATACATTACATTTTCAGGCAGCAGCCTTATTGATTATCTGTATACTGATCACTTTTGAATTAATTCACACCAGGACCCTTATCCTTTTCAGTGTTCAGATAGTTTTGACAATGCCAAGGTAATCAGTTCTTAGATGTAGTTAACTTTTGTTGCAGAGAACACAGCAAGCAAGTGATAGCGAGCATCGTTCACCTTGATGCTTGATGAGAGATACTGCAGATTTATCAAATGTGTTACTGCCTGTGACTGCTGCCCAGGACTTTATAAAGTCATAGATTCCATAGCAAAGGAAAAACACAAAGGAAAAAAGCTGTTGATTTCAAGTGGGTTCGCTGGTATGTGCTGGGCCAATGAGACATGTATGCACAGGGCTGTACAGTAGTGAAAGGTTAGGCGCTCCCAGGAAAGTCATCCAGACTCCCGCCCCAGCCTTGTTAAGTATCAGGCTTAACAACAGAGAGCTCAGGTAAAGCTGAGTGGGAGCGCAGCCTTCCACTCAAACAGATTTTCTGAGTTCACTTTATCCAGCCTTGCACTGAAAGAAATTAATTTCCAATAACAGGTAATATCAATGAAAAATTATTATAGAGCAGTGCATCAGGAAAGGTGTTGGCAACATTAATTAAGACTAATGTTGTCAAGACAACCAAAGAAATAAGAGCTGCTTAATACTCAGACAATATTGCTCAAAAATACATAAATCATATTGGACCCCTCCAGGTCATTACAGTGTTAGAAGATAATGAAGATATAGGCAGGGGAGATCTTTGTATGTTCTGTCAAAGTTTTCTTTGTATGCATATGTGTGTATATATGTACACGTACATACGTAGTCTTTTTAAATATGTAAGTATGAATGTATGTAGGATGCAGAGAGAGAGAGAAAGTCTCTCTGAGGATATTGCTTTAGAATAACCTAACAGAGCAGAAAGACCAGTTATGCAAACAAGGCCAGATTGTCATCATAACATTTTGCAGTCCTCTGAGGACAGGGAAGGCAATGGCTGGTATGCCAACTGCTAGGTCCAAGACTCAGTACTTTCTGCTTTAACAATTGGTTGAAATCATAGATAAGAAAATGGATCACAAAATTAATTTTATAAAACCATAATATTGGGAGATTAGTCATAATTCTTTGAATAAAATCTGTTTCCTCTGGAAGAGAGACAAAAGACTTATGACAAAGTACTCAGTGCAATATCCTTTTTTTGCCTTTATATATTCTCTAAACAGCATTGCCACTTTAATACAAATTTTGAAGTAGTAGCATTTAAATAGGGAATCACATGGGAGGACTACACTGTATTGTTACTGAGATGTAAAGAGTTCCTCATTTTAATTTACTCTCCATTAGAAGAATAATGCTTAGAACCTATCCATGTGGATGACTAAAGGTACCCTCAAATTTCTGCTGGGAAACGAAAACATACCTTAGGAGAAAGAAGCTTTTCTGGTGGCTAGTATCCCTCCTAGAACAAACATTTTGAAACTAAGCTAACTAAAACCACAGGAAACCATAAATTAACTTGTTTTCTTTGAAGATTACACTGATAAAAGTATGAAGAATAAAAGCTCTGCTGTGACCAATGATAAAAGTCAGAGAAAAGGGAGCATCTACACTATTCCTGGATGCAAACTAATGTGGTTCCCAGACTCGGCTGAGCAGTCAAGAAGTGAGAGGGGAGAAGAGACTGAATTACTCTGTCGCATTAGGAGGGTAGCTAGCTAATCCTGTGCTAACTGAGCTTCCAAACTATATCTGAAAGGGCAGGATGGAGTGAGCTTGTACTGCCAGTTGATATTTTGTATGTGTCGTGCATTTCCATGCAGACTCTTAGTTCCCAGTACTATGTCTGGCAGCTTTTAAAGCACTAAATTTACCTAAAAATTAAAAAGAGTTTTATTGCTTAAACATTCTCTTTTGTAACAGAAAGCTGCCAAAACCTCCCCTGCCCAACAACCCAATCATAGATGGTGCATCAAGGAGGTTGTTTTATTTTGCAGAAGCTGCTCTTTGCAGGGGGAGTGTGTGAAGAGGGAAGGGCACAAATGGATCCATTTGAGTTCAGATGCATTTCTGATGAGTTAAAAAAAAACAGCTGAAGGGTGAAAAATAAACTTTGTGCAGCAAATGGGGATTTAGAGGGATTAGAGTCACATGTTTAGGATCTGGAAAAGCATTTGTTTTGTATTATTACAACCATTTTTATGGATTAATTAATGGAATGGTGATGTGAGGAATTGCTTTTGATTTAATACATAAATACATTAGATGAATCTAGCTGTGGTTTGGGAGTGATGGGCCAAAAGAGTCCCATTAATACCCATCAAATGGGGATTTAGAGGGATTAGAGTCACATGTTTAGGATCTGGAAAAGCATTTGTTTTGTATTATTACAACCATTTTTATGGATTAATTAATGGAATGGTGATGTGAGGAATTGCTTTTGATTTAATACATAAATACATTAGATGAATCTAGCTGTGGTTTGGGAGTGATGGGCCAAAAGAGTCCCATTAATACCCATGGATAGCTGACTCTGGGCTGCTATCAGCAGGATGGTTCAGCATGACGGGTGGCCAGACGCTAGGCAGTTCGTTAATGCAGTGCTGTGATAGATGCACACAGAAAATTCCAGGCTGATTTACATCCTCTATAATACTGCAAAATACAGTAAGATTGCTTGCAGTGAGAGTGAGGAGTTCTGCCTTTAGCGCTGCTTGTTTTACTTAACATTTATTATTTCTAGTCCTCTGTCAGAAATACCGGCAGCTTCTAAATGATTCATATATTTGCAAGGTAGCTCCTGACCCCTGTGCACCCAAGAAGTGTGATCACCCAGAAGACACTAATACCCTGGCAACCTGAATGCACACCATACATGAGAACTTGAACTGTGTAATGCGTGTAAACGCTAGTAGAAAAACAGGAGAAAAACGTATAGCTATGGAATCCTGTTATATGTTCTAACTTCTTACATCTTAGATTAGCAGATATCTGTTCATCAAAGGTTCAGAAATGCTCATTCCTGAACTTTCCAAACAATTTTCTTCAAATTCTGAAGTGTTTATATG
>NW_009202061.1:0-5211 GCF_000690835.1 Fulmarus glacialis | reverse complement strand
TTTCCCTAATGCCAACTGAAATATGAGTTTTGCTAAAATTGGAGGAAAACTAGGATGCAGGAAGCAGAGATAGAAGGATAATTGGTATATATGGGTAGGATATACCTACCACATATAGATCTGATAAAGTTGATACAAAACCAATGACAAACAATTATCATCTGTTATCTTTTCCCAAGAATCCAATATCTTTTTGTTCAAAAGTAGCAGTTATTTTATATTATGTTCCTCATGCAAGGCAAAATGTATTCCTGAGAAATATTATGAGACATAGATTTCAATGTCAGAAACATATGCTTTTTTAAAAAAATAAACTGCTTTTCTGCCCTTGAAACAGCATGACCAGCTTGAAACAGCATGGTCATATGCCTTCTGCATCCAAAAGAGGGACCTGGATATTTGAGGAAGTGATCCTTCCCCCTCCCTCTAGTTTATAAGCAATTCCACATTTAAATATATCAAATTCAGTGTGAGTATTGGTATTGAGCACTTATCTAAAACTACAGACAGTGATCTTTCAGTCAAAGGGGCTTAAGAGAAATTGTGGTGAAGATTAAAACAATGAATATTTTACATTTTATTTTAATGAAAAACACCATGTTGAATTTGAAAACATCAAATGTTAAATTGCCTTCTACTTGAGTGAATTTAGAAACCTCCCACAATCAATGAGGAAGGAAGATGGACTACTGTAACGTGCACAGACATTTGTCAGGTTTACCTGCTTGTGAGCATGGTCGTAAGAATTGATGTGGTTGTCAAACTCCTGGTGTTTGTGGTACTGCTTGTCACATAGTTCACAGTAGAAGTTAGCCTTCACATCCTCCAGAGCCTTGGCTGCAGCTTTCTCCTTCTCAGCATAGTCCTGCAAAGGCAGAAGCAAAGGAAGACACTTTGCTACAGATCATGAGCTCATGCTTCAGCAGCTATTTTTGTCACCCACATTAAAAACACCAGACTGACTAGGACTGTTAGATCACCTGGTTCCATCCTAGTATCAAAGTACACAGTAAGGAGGTTTTTGTCTTAAGTTGGCTTTAATAAAATAGTCTTATTTCTTGAATAATTATTCTTATTACTTGTTGTAGGTACTGTAGTAAGAAAAGTAGAGAGGAATGGGGTGTAGAGGAATACTGTCAGGACACTGCCTAGCTCCTGGACAGGAGAGCTGAGCAGTGAAGAAGACATAAGCCACCAGGTGGGTGTATGCAGGGTTAGTCTGCTAACTGTTACAGCACTGTCCCAGTTTGCGCCAACGCACGTCTGCTTTTTCAGGTATTATTGCTCAGAAGAAAGAAACTAGTTTTAGTCTGATACTAAGGCAGATTTTCTTTTGTGTTCTGGTTTCTACCTTCTATGAAATATTCAGCAAGGCCAGGCAGCAGCTGGCTATGGCTGGCTGAGAATTCCCTGGAGCAGGAGCCTTTTCCGTGCCACCATGTTCCTTGCCCATGTCTGCTTGAAGGGACGTGCCATCCAGCCCACCCAAACTGAACATAACTGTCACCCACCCAACACAGACCACAACCACTGACAAGAGCACTAGCTCATGTCCAGGCTCAGGCAAACACAGCTGAAAACAGGGAAAACACAACTAGTTCCTACGTAGTCCCCCTCTACTGACTCAGGTGGGTGCCCTGGAGAGTCAAGTTTGATTTCAATATATAATAGCAGGTAAAAGAGAAAACTTAAAATATAGGAGCCAAAAATTACTGAGCTCCAAATAATGCACTTAAACAAGGGGCCTGACATTCAAAATTGGCAGCCTTTGCCAACCTTATTTCTTTTACAAGGCCTTCGTTATATTGTTATTGTTATGACACTTTCTTAAACATTTTACATTAGAGTTTAAAGAGCAAACTTCTGACATGGAAAACATGAACAAAAAAGTTGGTAAAAGCAATTTATTTTATATTTGTTGATATTACTTGAGTGTATGTAATATATTGCAAGGGATTGCAGTAATTCATCATTTGCTGTATCATTTTACTCACCTAAAGAAATGGGCACTTTCTGCCCCCAGGCTTTCCATGCTATGCGGTCAGTGCCGTCTGCTGTCTACATGCTTTCACCACCCTTTGTGTGACAAACTCAGAGTACACCAAACCCAGGACATGCTGCACATCTGGGACACCCTGCTTCTAGCACATCACACTGCCCAGGATTGCTCCAGGGACCATGCAAGGGTGGAGGTAAGCCTCTGGGCACAGCAGATCAACACAAATGCACATTTTGAACCTTTCAGAGGGGGAAGGACTTTCTTACTGAGTGTCACATGTTCCAAATCTGAGGCTTGACCGTGCAGCAGGCGTGCACGGTCAGTGCGGCACACTGAGCTTCGGACAGCTCTGTGCTATGAGTCCTTCTGCTCTGCCCTGGTCTTTACGCCATCAGGTTGGTGACAGTTGGTGACACGGTAGTTTAGTGGTTGCCATTGTTATTGAAATTAACTTCACCTAAATTAGACTGTCTAGAAGCTAGGTGTACGGTCTAAGGCAGTATCCTAAGCTTCCTCTGTAAGAAATAGAAAAATGATAGCCACTGCCAAATGGCGATTAATCCCAGCTATTTCAAAAACCTATTTTAGGATGAGATGAAACTCTCCAGAGGTGCAATCTCTCTCCGTAGACCACTGCAATGTTCTAAATTACTAACCTGGCCTACATCCTTAATTCTTAGATTGCTGAACTCAGGGATAATGAATTCTATATTGTATTTCTTTATATTCAATTCTAAATCTCCCCATGAAACTTGTGTCAACGGACCTGCTTGAAGACAGGAGGTCAAAGAGGAATTTTGTGCCTGGAATTTTGATTTTACATCTTAGAGATGATGCTAATGACATGTCAATCCCTCCCACAGGGCAAACATCCAAATAAACCTCTTTCCTGCATGCACATGGGTCGGGTGGGTTAGTGTACTGTGGTATACTCAGATTGGCCAATTGTGAAAACAGGAAGCCTGAGCTGACATTTCTCCACTTGAGAAGCTGCTCAATAACGGTAGTTAATACTTGAGTGCATCTGGGGGAAATATTTTCACAAATAGTTAAATAGCTTTCATTAGTTATTTAAATCTACAAAGCCCATTAAAAAGTGATACTTTTCAGCTTATGATTCAGACCTATTGTTTTGCTAGCATTAATTATTCACTGGGCCTTTGGTATAATTAAAATGCATAAATTAGAATGTGGATGCGATAGCATTAATTATGCAGAGATGTCTTCCCTGGAAGTCAAGTGTTGAAGGGAACATATTTTTATTCTAAACTGGTAAAAACGTAAGTTTTGCAGTCACTGGCAGCTAGCCAAAGCATTATTGTTTTTTTGGTTGTTTTGGTTTTTTTTTTCCCGGGTCTGAACTGTCAGTTAAATGTTTACAGCCTGCTCCATCTTTGCTTCTGCTTAAGGAGAAGCCCAGTTGTTTGGGGTGAACACACGACATTACCCTCTGTGAAGCACAACTGAAACTGCTGCTTGTGAGCATTCCAAACTGCCAACTTTATCTTTCTCAGCAGAAATTAATACAGTTCCCTTAGCATAAAGATGTTTTAAAATAGCAACAAGGCAGCTCCCAGGTGCATCCTAAGATAATCACAACTACTTCCATTGCCTTATTGCTTAATTATGCTTGTCTACCATGGCAAAAGATATAATTTCCTGCTTGCTTATCGATCAGATGCAGGGAAATTGAATGCTACATCACATACTTTAGAAAGGTCATGGATTTTTCTTTCTCTACAAAGGCATAAGAACTTCTAGCACTACAGTAAATTGTGCATAGTCAAATGAATTTTCACATCCAGGTTGCTAATATCATCTCTCTAGGACTACAGAGACCAGTGGTCAATTCTGGCATAATAAATGCGATCACGTGAAACAAAATTTGTAGAACTACATCTGTAGAAAACGTATGTGATCATGAACACCTGACTACACCAATGCAGACACAAGAAAACAGGAAAGATACACCAATGTATTTTGAACTGGGGACCACCAAAGGTAACGAATATATGTGTCACAGTCTCATAAACTTTATTCTGGATCATAATCCACTTACTAATGACATATAGCCTGGGTAAACATGTATACTTAGAAGATAACATAAGTTAGCAGTTCTGTCTTTGAGGCATGGACAACAGTAAGTGCAAGCTGATGTCAGGGATGATGCAGTCATTCTAGGTAAGAACTCCTAGAAACCATGGGTTAGCCACTTTCTATGTTGCTGGATGCAGATAGTATACTGTGTAAGGATAAATGAGTGCAGAATATACCTGAATGCATTTTTTAACTAGAAGCCTGCAAAATGGTTCCATATTATAGATTGTAATTACATTCACATCAATTTGGCCCACAGAGGCACATAACTGTAATAAATGTTTATATATTGGATTAATTTTAAAAGAATACTTCTATTGCGCATTAGGCTGGAAGTGCTTTCACTTAGCAGCTACTTTTGCAATATGCTTCTTATTGTGAAAATGCAATTAATGGTATCTGACATTTCATTTTCTAATATAGGGAAAATCAATAAAAAATCCCATGTAACTGAGTTTTCTAGAATGTTTCCACTGACATCTAGTCAATTAGAAATCATTTATTAAATCCAGAGTCTGTAAGAGATATTTAATAGACTGCATGGCCATTAAAGTATGCTGATCTAGACAAAACAATACCGCATTGCTTGCCTCAGTAACTGATAGTAAATATATCTTCTATGTTCAAATCGACTAAGGTGAAAAGTAGGTCACTTGATACAGTAAAACTTTCAGAGGCAGTTTTCCATAAAACCATGGATTTCTACAAATATAGTGGAGTAAATGCATAGTGCTTGTAAACAGAACAGGAGAAAAATATAACATCATTAGTCCACATTTGGTCACTTGTTTCTAAATTGGAATGCAAAATTAGTGACAGAACAGCTAACTCACATTAATGCAGAGCTCAGTAAGTGACAGACAGCTCCCTCTTTGGGGACATAAGCAGAGTTGTTAGAGTTTGATAACTTAAATATAATTCTGTGAACCAGATTAGATATGAGTGCAAATATTAAATACTGATGCAACTACTGAGGTTCCTCTTGGGGATTTTCAGACTAGAGGTTAAAGAAGGACAAATGTAAATACATGAATAAACTACAGAATTATATTCTACATCTAAGAATTTTAAGTACATTTTCACATTAGTGACTGTCGTGGTTTAACCTGGCAGGC
>NW_009202060.1:6253-14305 GCF_000690835.1 Fulmarus glacialis | reverse complement strand
CCCCACACCTCGCAGGACGACCAAGAGGTGACAGCCTTCCTGGTAAGAGCGCCTGCAGCCCCGCAGAGGGCTGGCACAGGAGGAGGTGCCTGGGCTCACCGCACTCCTCGGCGTGCCACGCCGCACCGCCCGGCCGTGCGAGCATTCCGATGGCAGCAAGCACGGGGGGCCTGCTTCTGCCCCATGCAGCCCTCCTCTTCACCACCCCTGCCTCAGAGAAACCGCCGAGCCTCTGGCCTGCCTCCAGTACAGTCCAGGGGAAAGGCCATCAAATGGTCGTCCAAAGGTCTAGCTCTCTAGCCGTCCTGATAGCGCTCCCTTAAGATGTGAGGAAAGGGAAGTGAGTTTTCATCTTCATGGTAACCCTCTCTCTCGTACATCTCTCCTTCCAATCAGTAACTGCCACTGACCCCTTTAATCAAACGTGCAGCTGTAACTGCTGGCAGAAGAGGATGTTTCTTGAAGGTCATCTTACATGAAGTTTTATAGCATAGGATGTGTGTCACGTCAGATCATTTTCACTTTGAACTACTGTATCTTGTCAAAGGTGGATGACAAGTAATCACTTCTTATACATTCATTTGTGCAGTACCAGCAGAGTATTGCTGTTACACCCTTAACATTCAATATGCTTGGAGAGATCCACGTGGTATGTACAGAGCATTCCAGGGCTGCAAGAGCTGCTAGTAATTTTTGTCTTGTAATTACTTGAAATAGCTTAAGTAACATACAAACTTGTTGAAAGTGTATTATTAAAACCATTTTTGGAGCTATATTGATTTTTTTACTTTTTTTTTTTTAATTGGAGGGGTAAAAGTAAAAAAACTTCATGAAGAAAATTCTTAAAGACAGCTCAGGGTCAGGTACATTAGGGTCTTTAAGTTCTTCTAGAATTCTGAAAAGTTTGAAAGCAAGTTAGAAGTAGGGGAGAAACCAGGCAGTTCTGTAGAAGTTTACCTAACAATTTTGGTATTACTGATGTTTCTATATTTGTTTTTTGAACAGATCTTGCCACGGAAATTTAAAAATACCCAAGATCTTATCTTCAAAAGAGTTTGTTTGTTATAATTTTGTTAATAACAGCATAAATCTACTGCAAATGCTTATGCATACATTTGTATTATCGAATTCACCATGTGAGATGAAATGAAGATTACTAATGGTTTAAACATACAGAACAATGCAGTATTTAAGCATGAATGGCTGGGTGTTCATGCGCTGAAAACAATGTGTATAGGAAGCAGATGTTTAAAGGTACTTTTAATTCTTGAAGCATCAGCAGCAACCTCTGTTAACTGAGTTCACATTGAGTTTAAGGTTTTCTGTGGTTTCAGTAGACTGTTAGTCTGGCCCCTAAAACAAGTCTCAATTTTAGTTTCCAAACCTGGCATGCCTGCGTGTAAAATAAAAACTTATTTATTTTTATAGGAAAAAGAGTAATTTTTATAGATTGCTTTTATTATGTTTTTTCAATTTTTTGAAATGTCTTTTTGTTGCTATTTTGGTATAGTTTATACATGGGTTTTATTGTTTTCAGAAAATTTGGACTGTTTCAAGCTTTTTCTCTGTAAAGACTTCCTTGCTAATGGCTTTTCAAGTTACTGATACTTTCTGCCTGCTGATTAAACTATTATTTCAAGGCTTGTTTTCATCTTACAGTGGTCATCACCTCCAGAAGCCATTGAACGCTTTAAATCTCAAGAAATATGGTTTGCTCCACCTCAGTTCTATGAATTGTGTAGGCTGTGCAACTTCTCTTCACTCAGTGAGTTACAGAAGTTCAGCTCTGATAGAGCTCTAGAGGGATGTGAACGTTGGATGCCTGTGATGTTAACTGCTTCAGATGGCTACATTCAGCTATTGCCAGGTAAGAAAACAGATGAAGATTCTTTTAAATATTAAAAAACTTTGGAATTAATACATACTCAAGCCACATGACATAAACCCATCTATGACTTAAAAGAATATTTTCCTTACCATTAAGTTATTGCATGCTTTTTCTACTGTTTGGCTTCCTTCTTTGATACAGTTGATAATGGCTACTGTCAGAGACAAGCTACTGCATCAGCCAGCCAGCTAGTTATTTCTGTACTTATAATCTCATTGTCTCATATGGTTGCCATTAAAATATATTTATTTATGAAGAAATTCTAGCAGTTCCACTTTTTTTTAATCTGAAGGATGTATTAGAACTTGTCCTATTTAGTCCTTTTCAGGGGAATTCTCATTTACTTCAGTTATCCGTTTGTCTGTGTAAGGGCAAGTGGATCAAGCATAGCTGCAGTATCAGTCTTCACAATTGTAGTAATAGGGCAGCGATCTAGAGAGATACGCTAATTCATTTTCCTCCTGCCCTTTCTACTTACACCTCTCTCATTTCAGAGTCATGTACATTTTTGCCTTCTCCCTAAGAAAAACTACATCTATGATTTATTATTTTCTGCTTCTTTAGTTTGCTTTTCATTATGCTTTCTCCTGTCTGTTTTTTTAATCGCTACTGACCTCTAGAATTTCTGCATTTGTGGTATATTAGCACTTTTGTACAAGACTCACGTGCATTTACATGGCAAAACACTGTTTTCTTTAACAAAACAGAACAAAATAACAGTTTCTATTCTTAGTCCTACTGTAGCCTATCTTTATACACTTGGAAAAGTATTTGTCTTGTTCTCCACCTATTATATAAACTCGTATCTGACCAAGCTGTGATTATAGCATATTAGTATTACCAGGAACACTGGAACATTCAAATCAACACCTTGAATGTGCACTGCAGTGTCACTGACAGATACTGCAGAAATTTATGGCTGTATCTTTAAATCTGAAGATGGTTAGAACAATTTACTTTTGTATTGCGAAATACATTCCACCGAGTTTCATGTCCTGATAAGTATTAAAAAATTGCTAGTGTCATTCAATCAAAAGGCTGAAAAATAAGGTAGGCAATCTGTCACTAAAACTTTTTTCCTGCCCCCAGGAGATGAGTTATATCCAGAAGATCCAGATTATACAGGAGAAAAGAAAATAATCATGTCAACAGATAAGAAGGTTGAAGATCTCATGAAAGAGGGTAGTGTATTTCACAGGATAGTAATAAAAAACATCAACAATCTTGCTGTCTATGTTAATATTCAAGCAAAATATAAACATATGAATCCATTGATGATAAACTCGGAATGTTCAGATTACAATAGCAGATTATAATATGGTTGGTTTAAAGCTAGAATATTTTTAATTACATACATATTCACTGTGGTTTTGGTCCTTTCTAACCATTGCCAAATAATCAGGAAAATATTCCTTTGTCCTGCCAAAGCATTTTGTGTGTGTGTGGTTTGAGATTCATGTGTACCTAATTCTTTGAGTCTTTGAAACAGCACAGTTGTGCCAGTTATGATGTTTAGAGGCTACTGAAAATTTAACATAACCATCAACTTAATTATTGATTAACTTAAATGCAATTTGATGGTAATTATACTGAGCCATTACCACCTTATTCTACTTACATACTAATTGTAGAATATGCTGCAACACTAGTCTGTTGGGTCACATAGGTCCTTTTCTCACTGAAAATTTAAGTATATATTATGTTCAGAACAAGTGTTTTGACTTGAAGACTTCTTTTACTATGCTTCCCAAAGTTATCCATTAGACAACTGTAATGTGTGTCTAGGAATGAATGAAATCTCCCATTCCATATCTGCTGACATCTCCCAGTATATTCTCTCTCATTTTTGGGAAAACCAGTGTATATGTGTATATATAGATTTATTAGCTAAAATTCACTTTTTTTAAAAAAAAAATTATAAAGTTAATGCTTATATTCAATATACCTAAATTCTTTCTACTGATGGTAATCTATCCAAAACTTTACAATTTTCAAAGGTAGAGACAATTTAGACAAACTAAGTCATCTATCAGATTGAGTGCATTCTCAACATTCTTTTTATTCATAATTTTTATCTTCAAGTTGTTAGCAATTTAAGAAATAGAAAAATAAATTGTTTAGCTCCAAAAAGATACCAACAACTTCAGGGAATAATGTACTACCTTGGAAACACCCACTTCCATATGTCAACATCCCACATTTTGCTTCTCAACTACTTTGCTAAATATAGCTGAGATTTAAGAACTTCAGAGGAAGGATTGCTGCTTGCTTATTTGTTTTGGATTTTCATTTGGTTGGTTTTGTCTTTTTTTTGTGCAATAAGTGGAATAAATGGAGCAGTGATGCAAGTTCTTCTTTACCTGGAAGAATGAATGAACGATGACTTGAGATTAGCCAGTAAAGTTGTTCAGAAAGCTTTGTTTCAGCCTTTGTTCTGTATTTAAATTAAAACCTTCTGCAACATTTTCATTAAATTGAATTGGTTTGTAGCATTCATTTGGATTGGAAAAAAAAAAATGTGTGTCTTTTTACTTCACTCTGAACATGCTCAGACTGTTCTTGGTTTTGCAGACCTTGTTGAAATTTGTATACCTCTGCTAAACATGGATCATGTGAAGCAGTATATAATGTATACTGTATATTACGCAGTATAGTATCTCCTTCAGAATATTCCGGCTAACTCTTCTGAACGTGAAGACAACAGGGTAATTGAAATGGAGAGTAGAGGAAGCAAAGAAAGTACCCTGTATGGCTCTTGCATGATTTTTTAGCTTTTTAAGACTAACGCTGGACAGTGTAGTACTAGGAAGACAAGAGGGAAAAGCACTTTTATGATCATATTTGTGGCATCTACAGTAACAGGTATTTTGGCTTCAAAATTATTCAGTTATTTATTCATAATGGGCAAAATAAGTCATCCGGGTCTAGGCTGTTTTACAAGTTGCAATGAGAACATACACAAATTTAACAAGATACAGCATTCATAAAGATGTGGTATTGGTTGGGCTCTCTCACCTTCTGTATAGAACCAAGATTCCTTATTTTGAGCTGGTAGACAGTAATGCAGCAAATTAAGGTTATTCTGTCAGCCCAGGAAAGGGGGACAGAAAAACACTTGCAAAACTATTTCTATTTGATTGTTGTTGTGTAACAACAATGGTAAACTACTCTACTCTGTTCCTGCAGAGAGAGGCTTAAAAAAACCACCCTATCTGTGATAACCGGTAATAGAATCAGAACGGTTTGTGTTGGAAGGGACCTTTTAAAGATCATCTAACCCAAGACCCCTGACATGGGCAGGAACATCTTTCACTAGATTGAGTTGCTCAAAGCCCCATCCAACCTAACCTTGAACACTTCCAGTGATGGGACATCCACAACTTCTCGGGGCAACCTGTTCCACTGTCTCACCACGCTCACTTTAAAAAATTTCTTCCATATACCCATTCTAAATCTACTCTCTTTCAGTTTAAAGCCATTACCCTTTGTGCAGTCACTACAGGTCCTGGTAAAAAGTCTCTCCATCTTTCTTATAAGCCCCCCTTTAAGTATTGAAAGGCAACAATAAGGTTTCCCCAAAGCCTTCTCTTCATCAGGCCAAACAATCCCAACTCTCTCAGCCTTTGGTGAAGCCATGAGAGCTGTCCCAAATCACCTCCCTGTCTTCCACATGCTTCAACATAGCTTCCAGGAGGATCTGTTACATGATCTCACCAGGCACACAGGTGAGGCTGTCGGGTCCCACGGTTCTCCTTTTTACCCTTTTTAAAAATGAGTGTGATATTCTCTTTTCTCCAGTCATTGGGGACTTTGCCTGACTGCCACGACTTTTAAAATATGACGGAGAATGGCTTAGCAACTGCACCTGCCAGTTCCCTCAGGACCCTGGAATGCATCTCATCAGGTCCCATGGACTTGTCTATGTTCAGGTTCCTCAGATCGTCTTCTCCTACAACAGAAGAGACTTTATTCCCCCTCCTTGATGTTCAGGGACTTGAGAGATGTGGGAAGAGTCACTGCCAGCGAAAATGAGGAAAAAAGTTGTCAAGTACGTCAGCCTTCTCCATGTGGGTTGTCACTAGATCTCCCATCTTATTTATCGGGGGTGGGGGTGTACACATTTTCTTAAGTCCTCCTTTTCTAACCAACATACCTGTAGGAGCCCTTATGATTATTCTTCACATCCCTTGCTAAATTCAGCTCCAGCTGTGCCTTAGCTCTCCTGATCCCATTCCTATACACCCAGGCAGCATCCCTATATTCTTTCCTATGGATACATATTTGTGCATTTCTTTCTTGCACTTCAGTTTGACCAGAAGGGCCTTACTCAGCTATGCTAGTCTCTGCCTTCCCTGTCTGATTTCTTACACATGGGAATCAAGAGCTTTTGTACTTTAAGAAAAACATCCTTAAAGAGCTGCCAGCTCTCTTCTGCTCCTTTATCACTGAGGGCAGTTTCCCAGGGGCTCCCATCCACTAGTTCCTTAAACAACTGAAAGCTCACTCTCCTAAAATTCAGGGTCTTCACTTTACTCTTCATCTGGCCCACATCCCTTGAGATCATGAATTCAAATATACAAAACAATATATATAAGAAAAAACAAAAAATGAAGAAATTATGTAATCTGCAACTGTTTTGATTTTGCAATATAGTATTTCATAGTTGCTAGAGAGCTTCCTTGATGATTTTTTTCATTGTTCGGTACCTTATGGTTGTTCTACCAGTTTACTTTTGTGGTAGTGAGTAACTGTTAGGAGAAAATATTTTTAGGAAAGAAATTATTCAGCAACCTAGATACAGGTTAGATTCTTACAGAAGTTTTTACACACCTGCATGTATGCCTTTAATTCTAATATAAGTTTTGCTGTGTGTCAGAAACAGTTACTTCACTACTAAATCCATATATTAAGTGAACAGTCTGCCTCTCCATCTTTGATTGTCTCCTATAATTTTTTTTTCCACTAACAAAAGCAAAATGGTCCAGTAGGGGGAGCTTGAAGGCCAAAGCACAAAAAAGTAACAAAATAACAAAAAAAGTAACAAAAATACACTATTTTACAGAGAAAGTGATGACAATCGTTAAATACAAGCATAAATATCTTAGACTATACATACAGTAAATACTCTTTAGTATCAAGTTAAAAGTATTGATGATTAAAGCTGTAGTTTCAAAATATCGAGCCACTCTTAAGTATGGGCTTCTGCCCAAAAAGCTGAACTTTTATTTCCCTGCTGCATGTTTCATCCCCTTCTCTTCGGCTGGCACCTTGTCTATGCAGCTTTGTGCAAAACCAAATCAGGCCTGAAACACTTTTTTTTTTTTAAAGCCTAAATGTACAACAGGGCGAATTAAAAGAAAAGGAAAAAGTAGCTGTTGTATCACAGAGTTTGAGATGCGAGAGTGAACATTTTCTTTAAGCCCTAAATGCTATGGGACATCTACAACACCTGTTTTCTGTTGTGGCTATATATATATTCAAGTAGCAAGCTGAACTCCAACAGGGAAGGGCCAGGTGCTCTTTCTCCCCATCTGCCTAATTTTACACACCTTCCAAGAACACTCTCCGCTTCAGACTTTGTGGCCTCTGGGAAAAACGCGTGCCGCAGAAGCCCTGGCTGCTACCGCCTCACGGTGCGGGATGCACCCTGCCTCGGTAAGACACGGCCAGAGGAACAACCCCAGCCCGCTACCTTCCAGCTGCTCCACCACGTTCTTGCCCGGCCCCTTCCCTCCTCAGCCTGAAGCACCACCCGTGCTGCACGGCGTCTTGCTCCTCCGGCCCGGGGCAGGAGCAGCAGAAAGGCAAGACGCTCATTTACCACAACAATACACTTAAAGAATCAAGAATGCGTACGCCACTACAGTGCTCTAACCCCGCTCCGACGACACGCTTCCTCACCTCCGCCAACAACCCGACACCTCCTCAGCACGCCGCTCCACATGCGCAGCAAACGCAACGCAGAGGCCGCTGGGCGCGCACCGCCTAATTGCAGTCTGCGGCCCGCGTACGCATGCGCAATGGGAGGAACTGCGCTTGCGCAAGGGGCGTGATTTTGGGGGCGGGAAGGCGCGCTGTTTCTGGAAGCTTCTAAGGAGAGTAGCAGAGAGTTTGTGTGGGGCTGTGTTTGGGAGCTTACGGCCGTGCTGTTGGTGACTAAGGGT
>NW_009202060.1:0-6218 GCF_000690835.1 Fulmarus glacialis | reverse complement strand
AAACTACGGCAGAATATGAAGGAAGCTGGGGCGGGTAGGGAATAAAGCAAAAAAACATAGTTTCTTAACAGTTTTTTGCTTTTTACTGTGCTCTTCTTTCCTTGCACTGTGCCTTTTAGAGGTGAGTTTTTTAGCTGGAGTAAGACTGACTAGAGGGAGAGAGGCTGGGATAGCGAGGTCGTTGTTTTTTGTAAGAGTGTTTGTGTCAGACTTGCGTTGCTGGAGAGGCATCCTTTTACCTTCTCCTGTGATGTTTTTCTTAAGGTGGCAGTTGCGGATTATATATGTTTTGTCATTTCTTTTAGGTATTTATATTGGTTTCATGAGGGGTTTAATGATCTCTTGCATCTTTGCAAGGTAAATATCCTTAGTGCTGGGTATGGGATTTGAGCAAACATTTGTGTTATTTCTTAGTTCTTAGTAACAAAGTGGGTATATGTTACTAGGAATATATTAGGAGAGCTAGCCTTTTATGTGGGTGTGCTTTATCCTTGATACTTTGATAGGTCATTTCTTGGTTTTGTACCTCTCAAACTGAGAGATTAGGAGAGGTTGGTTATGCCTCTCACATGTTATTCCTGAAATAAAAGTGTATGGTTTTTAAGTGTGTAAGGCAGCACTATGTATCTCATGTTACAGTATATTACAGTGCAGTGTTAAGAGACTTTTGTGTAACTTGGATGGTATGCTTGTGTCATATGATACTAGGTAAAGCTTTTAAAATAATTTCAGCTGTTTCATTGTAGTTTCAAACTGGTAATAGTACCATCTCTTAGCAAAGCATGTTGCTAGTTATGACCACAGTGTAGCTGTATTGCTTCTTATTTAGTGCTGACTTGTTCAACACTAGCTTTGGAAGTGGAAGGTCAATGTTTTGACTTTCTGCTCCCAAAACATTTTACTAGGCACCTCCTTCCAGTGTGAATTCTTTTAAGTGGTAAGCTAGATGCTGCGGTGATGATATCGTGATGTGCTGGTTTGTGCCAAAATGAAATACGAATTACTTCAGTCTGTAGGTAGGTTTTTACTCCATTGTAATTCCTAGATATGATACATACTATTGCAGATGAATGTAATGTGAAATACCAGTAAAAGTCTCTGTTACGTTAAAATTGTTTGCGAAGGTTGGAACTCTTCTTTTGTGTTAGATGTGTTTTGTTGTGTTGTTTTTTTTTTTAAATAATGCAAGCATTTCCCTCTGGTGTTGGTCATGTAGATAGATTGTAGCAGCCCTTGTCTTCGATCAGCCTATTTCTGTTGACCTTTGAATGTAATACAGGCAGCTGCATACTGTAAGTAGGTTGAGAATACCGAGTGTGTTTTGGTGTACTAAAAATTGTTGTGGTTGTTTGTAAATAAGTATGGATGGCAAATCTTAATTAGGATTTAACATAATGCCTCATTAAGAAGGCTTGTTTGAACCCTTTAATGTGGGTAAATCAGTTGCCTAGACTAGTACTCCTGAGACAAGTAGCAAAAATCTATAGGCTTGCGTTAGGTGTGCACTTTTTAGATATGCCTCAAAACAAATGATGGCTTTAAAAATGGTTAATCAAATGTTTGTTGTTCTTTTACAATAGTGTTGAGGAAGACTAGCTGACAAACATGGAAGTCTTGGTATTAGAGGTATGCTGGTGTTTTTTAAAGTCTAAAGGATTGCTGTTTGTTTGTTTCAGTGCAACTCTCTGGAAGTCAGATTTACAAATAAGATGATGCCTCTGCATTTCCATTCAGCAGCACTTTATTACATGTCTGGGGTCATGTATGGATTATATATGTTTTGTCATTTCTTTTAGGTGTTTATATTGGTTTCATCTCAAAAGAGGTCAGTAGGGATGCAGCTATAATCTAAAATGGAAGATGTGCAACATAATCTTAAATAGAGTGTAGTATAGTACTAGGTTTTACCATATTCCACGAGATCACGGAAAAATTGTTTTCTCAGAGTACAGGCAGGACAGCTGACCCAAGGGGTATTCCATACCATATGATGTCATGCTCGGCAATAAAAGCAGTGGGGAAGGAGGAAGAAAGGGGGATGTCTGTGGTTATCAAATTTGTCTTCCCAAGTCAGTGTTATGTGTGATGAAGCCCTGTTTTCCTGGAAATGGCTGAACAGCTGCCTGCCAATGCAAAACAGTGAATGCATTCCTTACTTTGCTTTGCTTGCATGTGTAGCTTTTGCTTTACCTATTCAGCTGTTTTTATATCAAACCATGAGTTTTCTCACTTTTACCCTTCCAATTCACTCAGTCGTTCCACTGCAGAGGAGTGAAGGAGCGAGGGAGCAGCTATGTGGTGTTTAGCTGCGTACTGGGATTAACCCATAACAACTGGGGACCCTGATCAGCTGAAAGACTGGTTCATAAAGGCTGAGCAGAAAGCTATGACCTCATTTTAAAGAAACTAACTGTCTTGTAGACTCTGAGCATGAAGAAAAGTCCCTTTGTGGTGTTTGTTGTGTGTTTTGGGTTTTTTATACATGATTCTTGAGGACAATATGGAAGTAAAAAGCTTCATGTCTTTGCACTTTACCCACTGTTTGGTTTAACCAACTTTTTAGATAATGCTACTACCTTTTAGAATACCCATGCTATTAATTGCAGTGCTAAAGAAACTTGCAAGCTGAGAAGCCATTTAATAAACTAATGGTCTGAAGTTGGAAGATGTTTTGCTTGTTACCATTCTGTATGCTAAGTATCAGTCACTATAATTTTTAAGGTGCCTCACTAAAGATTTTAAGTTTTACTTTTACATTTGCTGCTCAGATGTTCTTAAAAACATCCTATTGTTTTAGCAGGAGCTTATAGTATTTGTTATTGTTATCTACCCCTTGCCCCAGATTGAAGATCCAGGTTGCTTTTGGGTTACTATGAAAGGATGTGGGCCTTACATAGTCGATGAAATAGAATATAAAAACCTGAATGCTGAAATGAATCAGTTCTATGACAAATCTTGTAAAGATGTGGATGAAGTAAAACCACTAATGGTGGAAGAAGGCCAGGTAAACTCATTGCTATATTGTGCAGATAGAGAGAAATAATCTGTTACTTGCATTGGTTTGGGGGTGAAGTATCCAAGATATGCGTTAATCTTTTTTTTAATATTGCTATGTAGAAAAGTAGTTAATGGCATCTATATGGGTTATATCTTCTTATCTGTAAACTTCATAACTACGTAAGTTGAAACGCTTGCATTTTAAAAAGAAAATGGAGGGCTGTCTAATAAATACTATATTCTTGCCTCTAAAAAAACTTCTCAGTGTAACTTACTCCATTTACAAGAACCTGCTGTCTTGTTCTTTCTTTTTCAGATTTGTGTGGTTTTCAGTGAGGAACTCAAATGCTGGTGTAGAGCGGTTATTAAGTCAATCATGTACTGTACAGATCATTATCAAACAGAATGTTTTCTTGTGGATTATGCCAAATACATTTTTGTTAAATCAAAGGAGTAAGTGTTTGGGGGTTTTGACACTGTAACTGAAATGTATTTGTTAGTTAATGCATACAGATATTATTAATATTTATTTAGACTGAGAGTGACAGGGCTTTGGTTGAATTGAGGTGTGGGTTGGGTCCACAAAAAACTGCTAGCTGTATGATAGGCCCTTGCAAGGGTGGATGCAAACCAGGCTTTGTTTTGTGAATTTTTAAAGATGCCTTCTGTTGTAGGTTTTGGGGTTTTTTTAAAGATTTGAAATAGAAATAATGTCAGTTTCTTATGATTGAAATGTATGATTGCCAGTTAACATTATTTATATATACTTTCCTCCCTTATTAAGTGATTATATATTAAAAAATTATAACCAGTGAAGATCACTCACAAAGTGTATATAGAAGCAGAGTTTCACTTGCTGAACCAGCTTTTGATGTCTAAGCGCAAATATGTGGGTTTTTTCCCACTGGAGTTTACTAGCTTGTTTACTTTCCTAAGAGCTGACAGTCTGTCTTGGCATGGCACAAAAAGGTGAATTTTCACAGGTTCTGAGTTTTTAATAAAACCACTATGAAACCTACTGTTTCTAAAATCTTAATGTGTTCTAAAAAAAACCTGTTCCACCTCTTAGCAAGATTTAAAGTTCAATTCTCTAATAAAATATGCAAATTTTGGGTACAAGAAGCTTTACTAAATGTTTTTCTGTAGTATTCCACAAAATTAAGAAAGCTTATTTAAAATACTTTAAAATAAATCTTAAGTTAAATAATGTTTTTAAATCGAATGTTGCTGTATTGGAAAACAACTTGACAATGCCCTGAGTTTAAAATATGTTCAACTAGAAGTAAATGTGTGATTTATTGCTTTTTCATTGTAAAAGAAAAAATTGAACAAAAGTGATAAATACATGGATCTTAAAAGCTTGCTATATACGGCATCTTGCTGGTTATTAAAAGTCTCCAACCAAACCAAGTGTAAAGGATAAGATTAACACTCTAGTGATACCTTTATAAAGAATAAATTCTTTTTAGGAAAATGAGTACAAATGCAAATTAGTTTATTAGATTTCCTTCTTGCTGATGTTAATCATACCTGGTTTCTCACACAGAAGTAATAACTGCAAAATGGAATATGCAGTGCTAGGTGGTATATGTGGTAGCATGAGGGCTAAATACGATGAAAAGGCTTCAAACTGTAGTGGGGAAGGATCAGAAAGATTTCAAGTAAATAGGAACTATATTCATATCCAGAGTGAATCTGTTCACTAATTGCTCCTGGTAGCACCTCTCTTGGAGAGAAAAATAAAACAATGGTTCCAGAGTGTTTCGCAGTGGGAGCGAAACTTCTGGAAGAACTGTGTTGTCAGATGCAGGGTAACGGAAGGATGTGTATGATACCGATGACTGCTGGAGAATAAAATCTGCGCTGTAAAATGAGATTATTTCTGCTTTGTTTTTAAGCATTCGAGTTGCACTGGAAGCATTTATGCAGATCCCATATAGAGCAAAAAAGTGTAGACTGTATCGTACAAAGCCAGTGACGTTGCGTATTGACTTTTGTGAAGATACTGCAAAAATAGTGTAAGTAGAGTTTAATAAATGTATTCTATTCATAAATTTCTGAAGTGTGAAGTTTTATTGCAGAAATTTTTTTTTTAGAAGAGATTGTGAAGAACAGATTTGGAAAACACTTTCTATTTCAGAGGAGCAGTTCTTAAATGGAACTGCTTCTGTAATGATTCTTCCTTAATGGTTTGGATTTTTTTATTCACCTGTTTGAATCTTTTGATACTTATTTTAAAACCGTCGGAAGTTTAGGCAAGTTTCTGGCAGTTCTTGCACTTTGTCTATCATCCCAGAGCTGTGTTTCTTGATTCCTAGCACATGAACTTCCTTACTAATCTATCTTTAATGTGCCCTTTCTTACAGATACTCATCTTACTCCTGATACTTTTTTTTTTAATGGTAGTACATGCGTACCTGAACTGAATTTCTATAGCTGTTTATAGGTAGCTTTGTTTTTCCCCATTGTGTCTTTTTTCTTGATACGTTTTGGATTCCTGTTGTGCTTTCCTTATATTCATGTCAATTTTTTCTCACTGCAGTTTTGAAGGACTTGAATAAGATTTTCACTGGGGTCTGGTGGTAAAGAGAAATGCTTTTGTATGCTTGAGTTCCAGGATGCTTTTGTCAAAGATCCTGCCAACTTGAGGGGGACATGATTAGATCACTGGGGAATACAGCTCCACAGCAAGAAAGCTACTTTGGTTTGTGTCATTAAAGAATATTCAAAACTATATGTGGTCAAGCAGTTTATTTCTTTTTTTATACTCTTGTTTGGAAGAAGAAATTAGTATTTGAGTTCCAATATTCTGACAGAACAAATATTAGCATAGTTTGGATACGAATAGCGTATATCTTGAGTGGGCCATCATTGTGAATTATCAAAAAAAGTAGTAGGTTGCCATATTTTGTTTACAGTGCTCTTTATTTGATTCTTTTTTATTTTATACTTAAAGTTGCAGAAGATGATAAAGAGTGAACTTCACTTTCTGCTACAGACCTTTGTTTTCAGCACTTCAATGTTTGTTAAGTGCTTGTTAAAAATTGCCTAATGCCTATTAAATAATGTTCCACGAGTGGATTCTTGCTTTATTTTTGGTTATTCTGTTTCATTTCTAATCATCATATTTTATGTTGGATGTAAGCCATCATACCTTGACAAAGCAATATGCAGTAATTTTTGATCAGTTCATTTTCCCCAGGGCTCAGTTTTGGGGCTGG
>NW_009202059.1:0-738 GCF_000690835.1 Fulmarus glacialis | reverse complement strand
ATGGGACTTTGACGTATTATACACTGGTACTAGCTTTTGAATAAGGAATGAAAACATGAAGAGACTTGATATTCCTTTGTTGCTTTTGGATAGAACTATTCCATGAGGGGTCAGGGAATTCATGGAAAGGAAACCTACATATAGACTTGTTACAAAGAACAGTCCAGATTGCTAATAAGTGAGATTGTTGGGCCTGTACTCATTTTCCGGAGCATTCAAAGAAGGGAGTTCCCTTAATTGGAATCCCTATACCAGCTAGCATATCTTGGAACACTTTATGGATAAACACCTCTTTTAACGTAAGTAAGGAAATGAAAGAACAGAAATGGATAATTGAGACCCCAACTCCAGAACAAAAATATTGTACCTGTGTACAACAGTGTAACCCCCCTAGAGGAATGGACAAAATCAGGTGCCTAACAAAGACTGACTGTGTTGGAAATTATTCTGGTTGTAATAAGACCATAAGTATCGGAGGTTTGAGACCTTTTGAATCTTTTGAATGGCCGGTACCTGAAGGGAGAGGTTGATAGTGGATTCATGGAAACAAGGCCCGCAAGGTCTTGCCACCAAATTGGTCAGGGATATGCGCTTTGGGAGCAGTAGTACCACACATTACCATTACTGTGGTTGAAAAATTAGAATCTAAAATGTGGCTAAGAACTTCATGTTCGCAGAAGAGAAGTGGAAGTTACCCATTAGTAGAGAAACCCACCGGGTTCCATTCTTTTGCACGAT
>NW_009202058.1:95540-96876 GCF_000690835.1 Fulmarus glacialis | reverse complement strand
ATTCTATGATTCTATGATTCTAAGTACAGGGCGCAGAGTGGAGCAGCAGACAAGGATGGGGACAGTGACAGTGAGGTATCAGAGGCTCCACTCTTCCCAATCACTGAGCATGTGATGAACCTTGGGCAAGTCACTTACTCTCTCTGAACACTGGCTATCCCTCTGTAATACGGAGATAACGGTGCTTCCTCCCTTCAAACAAAGTGCTGGAGGCATAAAAATTCCTAGACTAAGAGGTGTAAAATCTCTTGATGGTGAGGTAAGTGCCTTGAGCAAATACTGGCTGGAAAACTCAGACTGAAGTCTGAGCACTGTGTTTAAAGAGTTAAGTTCAGAGCAGAGAAAGCAAAGGCAGGCATGAAGGGCTCCCTTCCACACACCTAGAAATCAGTGGCTTCAGCAGATACAGGACTGGCCTCTAAATGCTGAAACTGTGCTAAGGCATCTGCTAAAGAGACAGAAATACTTATTCTGACCTGGAAAAAAAAGAAAGGCAAATGCCATGGCTTTGAAATAAAAGAGCAAAAAAAAAAAGAATAGGCTCAGAAGGGTTTATAAATCCTCTTAGACAGCCTCTCAATATTCCCTTTCCTATAACTTTCAAGCAGGGCTTTAGCAAATGATAATTTCAAGGAGGATGGTCAGACGCTATGATGATAGCCATTTCTGGCTTCATCCTGATTAGAATGGCAGTAAGTTTGATGCGGTTAACTCATCAGGTCCAAACAAACCTCGGTATAAATATAGCCTCACCGTAGTACCTCTACTTAGGAACAGCCTTAGTTTGCTTTAAGCTTATTCAGTTATAGTTTTGCTGGATAGCCAAGAAAACAAAGTAAAAATAGATTTATAGTGACACCAAGAAAGGAGTTAGGTTTGGGTCAGGGTGCAAGATTCAGATGACCCTCCTAGTCAAGATGAAACCTCTAAAAACTTTTTAAGAAGACAACTTTGCTATCAAATATTCTAGTGCAAGCCAAGAAAACGAAACATTTTTGAAGGACTGAACCAGGAGGGCAAAACCTAGTACTGGGGACAGCCCCTTTGTACAGATCTGGGATATAAAAGGGTCAAAAGTGCTCCTTAATGGAAAAGGACAATTATGAAGGCAAAGAACAAGCTGGAATTGTTCAAGCTGCTCCACCTTGTTGTAGGGGGCTGACACGATCCCCAGGCAGCTGTCAGGAATGAAACAGTGCAAAGACAGATCACAGCTACATTTGCCACCTTCCTTCCTCAGACCTTTAACACTGCATGCCTATCCCCAAGCCTCCTCCGCAGCACTGCCGCTAACTTGCACCAAACCACCCCATGCTTATAAGATTCCAACAGCTTC
>NW_009202058.1:65160-95509 GCF_000690835.1 Fulmarus glacialis | reverse complement strand
CCCTCCAACTACACAGCATAGTTCGCAGTAGCTGCATTATCATTTGCTTATCCTACTCACAAAGCCCATTCAACCTTTTCACAGCCATACCACAAGACGGGAGATGCTCTTGTATGACCAGTTGCGACAATGCCCCAGGCTGTATTTCCCCCTTCAAACACCCACCACAGAACCACTGCAGACTGATGGCTAGCTCTTGTAGCCTCCAGGTATTCGCAGCAGGACAGGCATTTCTGTTTATTAACTCAACATTTAAGAGGTGCATGACGGAGAAGGGGGAGAGTAATCAAATAATTTGAAATGCTAGAGTCCTGCCAAGTTGTCCATGCTGTGCTGTACCCTACTACATTAGTTATAACTACAAGTTGCTACCATCTGCAGTTGATTAAGCAAAAAGGGAGGTGAGACTTCCACTTCTCTGCTCAGCTGTATTCATTTTGTTGACTCACATGCTCTCTCACCCCTTCTCCACTGGTTTGCTGCATGGCATTTGACACTGAGGTTCTTCCCCCCCCACTGATGCAGGAACCATCTCCCTCAGAATCAGCATGCACAACAGGTCCTCCTGATCATCAGTAAGGACAGAGCAGGACCGCTTGTCCACCTCCACCCTGACGTACCTGCTTGCATCTGCTCAGGGCGGTATAGTCTCTTATGATATGCTTCCTGGAGCTTAAGAAAATGAAGACACTCTCAACATGCAGAAGAAAGTCAAGTGTGACATTCTGTCCCTGTCTGCTCCCCTCCATTTTAAGATCCTAACTTCTTACAATCCCAATAGGAAGCTGGAGTCTCTAAACTCCAGTTTACCCAGAGTGAAAAATAAGAATCAGGAATCCCTGGTTCCTTTTGCAAATGTTGCATATTTCTAAGAAGCTGACAAACACCTCCGTTCAGCTGGCCTGGCACTTTCTTTGAGGTTATATTGCAATTGTTACTGGTGATGTCCAAGGGCCTTCCATATAATACCACCACAAAAGCCACTGGTGAACATCTCTGCGTCTTGGGCCGTGACAGGAGTGTACCAGAGGTACATTTTAGAAAGCAGAGCATGTATCAGCCTCCTCATAGAGCCCTGTCAGAACATTTGATTAACAGTGACGTGCTGGAAATCCTAAGCAAAAAACACGGCCCCTCACAACTGTTCTACCAGATCAAAGCCATGTGGCCACAGATACTCAGCACCAAATGTAGTTTCTGAAGCTCTTTTGCCACCCTGAGTGTTTCAAACCAAGAAGACTTCAGGCTAACAGGAGGTTTGGGAGTCATGTTTTCATAGCCCCTGAAGTTTAAGAGACAAAAGATTCACCTTAGACCACAATGATTTGAAAAACCCTAAATCTACAATGAACACCGTATTTAAATTACTTGGGATAGAAGGATGAACAGGCTTTCCACTCCTGCTCCATGACCCACAGGTTAATGGACTAATACAATAAAACAATAGGTTATAATAGGAGTCTCAATACAATTAAAATCATAAAACTAATGATGATCTGTTTCAGATTAAGCCACTCATGAAAATAAAACATTAAATACTTTTCTCCATTTATTTAAGCACATTGAAGATTTCAGCTATGTAAAGGTATGATTTTACATGTACGCACTTGCATGCACACAGACAAATCTATGTAAAGAGATCCATTTAAAGTCACTAAAATCTTATATTACCAGATTTCAGTTACTCATACCAAGGAATTATACTGATTTCTACACCAAGCGGATTACTTTTGAAGCAGCTTAATATAGGTATCTAACAGAAAAAATACATGCTGAAACAGTCTGTGGTATGTCACAGAGAGAAAAAAACCACAGATGTGCTTTGGAGTAGAGAAAGCAATAAAACACCCACCAGCTATCTTCCCTCCCATTCAGAGCTCCTTAAGGAAAAACAAGTTAAACCTATAGTCTGTGCTTCAGTTCACTTTTTGGGAAAAAACATGAAAGAGGGGTCAGAGATCCTCAGGGTCACAGTGCAAAACTTCCAAGTCACTGTCAACCCTCCAACAAGCCACAGGCTAGCACAAAACTAAGACTTGATAATTCCAATTCACTCCCCCTAAGGGCATGCAGGAGCACATCAGTAGTAAGCCCACTGTCCAAGGACCTGGGTGGGTGGGTGCTCTAAAAGCACTGGTGCTCCACAGGGTCAGGTCAGGAGTGGACAGGAAAGGATTTGTTGTGTAATTATCTCCCAGTGGGGAAGAAGACCAGCATGAGATACAAGAATAAAATTAACTCCAGCCATAGGGGAGTAAAAGGAGGAAAAAGACTGAATAAGTAAATGACACAGTACTGAGAAATGCTATTTGTCCCCCATCTCAGCAGACTTCAGTAAAGCCAGCATTTCCAACTAGGCTTCCTACCTTGTTTTTAGCTTTAATTAAAGTGCGGAAAGTTGGTGGTGTTACCTTCCACAGATCCTCGTGATCCTCTCAGGAGTCCTATTTTACTCCTAAAATGAAATGATGTGAAGAATTTTCCCTATGACAAGACATATTCCAGTCTGTCTTGTCATTGCGCTTTGAATACATTTCTCCAGTATCTAACACAGCAAAACCTCATCTGCTGTTAAGTGAAACAGTGGGATCTGAAAGGACAGATTTGAAGAGAGGGAAGGACACCATGTTTCAGCCGGAATTTATATTTAGGAAGACAACTACTGTTGAGGTGAAACAAACACAACAAGTAAAGCATTTCAAAGGTCTTCATTACTCTGCTCATCCATTGTCATATCTTTCCTGTCAAGAGCCTACCCATATGCAAGAAAAGCAGGTGACCCACAAACACGCTGGCTCCTTTGCCTTTTCCACTGCATTGGACCAGCATCGAGGGGGCCACAAACCAGTTCGGGATTAGAAAAGTTGCAAGGCAGGTCCAACACAGAAGTACCTGTTCCAAAGGCTTATTTCCTCCAGTTCACATTATAACTCATCCTCAATAATTTACATTAATGATTTGTATGACGGTAAGACAGAGGGATCAGCTGGAGAGCCATGGGGCCTGACACCCGTTGTAAAGGAAAAAAGGAGCTTGCAATCTAAGTAACAGAACAGGAGAAAAGGATTTACCTTCACGCTGCAGAGGGAGAAGCACACCACAGCCAGAATGAAGTGACTTGTTGAAGAGGAACTAAACCAGGAACTGAACAAAGATTTCTCACATCTTAGTCCATTCCCTGAACCATAGCTGATCGTTTCCCACACAGCCTTGGAAGACTTTCACTACTAAGTTCCTTTGAGGTTGCTGCACTTTGGCCCCATCCCACACGGCCCTGCGTGCTTTTCACTTCCCTTCATCTGAGCTGGCTGTAACAAATGCTTTTTCCATGGCCTCTCTGAAGCACTCTGTGGACAGGCATCTGTTATCCTGTCAAAGAAATAGGGCCCTAAAGTCGAGCTACTTTCTGCTCCCCACACCAATGCTGACACCCCTGATGTCCCTCCCAACCTCACGGATGCTCTGGCTGAACAGCTGTCCTCCCAAGGAATGTGCAGTCGAAGCGAGTTAGACACGCTCGTTTGTAATGGCTGCAAAAGCCACGTGCCTCTTCACTTTATCTAGAGACTCAGGCAAAACAATTCACACTTATATATATTTCCATGCTTCTACTACTTTTCAGGTGTAGGTCAAAGTCATCTTAGTAGTTCAAGAACCTTCCTCCCTTATATACGTTGTCTCCTCTGACTCGTACAATCTCTCTCCGTCTCCCTCTCTCCAGCCGGTTCCCTTCTTAGCCACTCTTACAGTTACACCAAACCTGTTACCAAAGCATACCTCCATTCCTCCTTCCTGCCCACAATCTCTTCATCTCTGCAAGTGCCTCTGAGATCCCTTTCACTTCTCCCACAACCTTTGAAGCTTAAAACGCATCGTTAGCACTCAATGTCTTTGCTCTGCTTCTGGGGAAGTTTCAGGGCTCCAAACACCTTCTCTGCCAGCAGACTCAGCTGGATTGACTTCCCTTGCCTTCAACTCTCCCACTGTCCACAAGGGATCCCACTTGAATGAAAGCCAGAACCCCTGCTCGGGGAGCTGCATTAGCCATATGCTATTAGGCCTGTGCGTTTTGCTCAAAGTGCGATATTCAGCCGCGCACTGAGACTTCAGAGTCACAGTCAGAATTAATAAGGTACACAGGGACACCTTCTCCCTTCTCACCTTTGATTATCACACCTATATTATGTGTGTTTATGCAGCTATTTTCTTGATGCCGACTGAGATATACGCAGTCTAATAACACTGCAGTATATTATTTTTCAGTATTTGTTTTCAGGCTGGAAAAATGCCATAAAAACTGTGAAGAAAATTGAGAACAGATCCTTTCAGCTGGTGTAAATCTAGATACCTCCATTGATTTTGGTGGATTTATGCCAATTTCAACAAAATGAAGATGCAACCCTTAAAATACCAAGTCATATGTTTTGCACATCTTCCATATTCCTAATAAATTATTTAACATGATTTTCATTTCATTAAAACTTGAGCAACAGGATATTTTTGTATGGAAGGAAATTAATGGAGATCTTACTAATCCCGGACAAGTTTCCTTGCATTTGACACTGGCGCAATACTTGGAAATTAGAGTGGAAAAATAGTATGGTCACATTGAAGTATCTGCCCCACCAACCTAAGCTTTATCCAAAAAATGGGTAGACGAGGTCACACGCTAAGGATTTCACACTATGTTTATTAAATTACTATGTGCTGATTCCCTGCCTTGCTTTTTAAATGTAAGGTGACAAAGATCACTGTAATCTACATTTAATGAAACATCGTATCTCCTGTGTATTCTCATTGATCGTATCTTTTCTTATCATTTTTAAGAGAATATTGTGCTTTTGAAATGACAGAGGCTCCTTTCCTTGAAGAAACTCTTGCTGTTTGCCAGTGATCTTGTTATATGCTTTGAGAGTCTGCTCCATTTGTAATTAGAGTCAAACTATCAGGGACTTTTTGAACCACAAAATAGCTGTCCAGCAGCAAAATTTAGTCAACACAATGCACATTGCACTGCTTTCTTTGTAAGTGTCAGACTGCTGGAGATTCACTTTGAGAACAGTAAGGAAAAAATTAATAAAGTGAATGATTTCTTTAAAAAAAAAGGGGAAGTGGGACACGGGGGGCGGGGGGACGGGAATTACTGAAAGAATAAGCTTTGTGAGAACCTAACAAAAGCTGGCCAGAATTGCAGGCAGCTGAACCACCCCAGGTAGCACTCCTGAGCAATGCAAGAATATTTATTGGAAGCAGGTATTCCAAATACTGATCACAGGATCCCTATTCAAGCCAGGCTTTTGCCCAAGTCCTTTTCTGACCAGAGGCAGCACTAGGATGTCCTGAAGCCTTCCTCTTTAGTAGGAAGATTCTCCTGAATCAGGAGAATCCTGAATTCTGAATCTTCTGATTTAGAATCCCCATTCGAAATTCAGAATCTCCTGAATTAGAATTGTTGACATTATAACTCTTCTGTATGCCACCACTGCTCCTTTTGCAAACACAATAATTGTATTTGGTTGCTTGTTTCAGAAATATATTGATATTTCTTCAAAGTTTTGGAAACAGGAACAGATGCTGCAAATTCTCTAATGTACTTCGCATGTCAGAAGTACAGTGAAACTGCTGAATTGGGATCTAGTGCTTTGACAAGTGTTATTTAACGGGGTGGTCAGAGGAGATGATGTTTGCAACGTTATCCTGAGAGGGGGTCAGGTTCTAAGAGGACTGCCAGACTGCACTTCATTTGTTAGAGCAACCCCACAGTATCCAGTGGACGTTACCATTTTGTATCTGTTGAGTGAAACAGGTTTGGTGGTCTCATTCATTCCATTTCCTAAGGAATCAGTCTGTCTCAGCTCAGAAAAGTACCAGATGTCATCTAGAGACTTTTTGGAAATTTCTCAACTCTCTCCTCCTTTTTGAGTCTTCACTGGTCTCCCCTGTACAGGTCTGAGTCACTCCTTCCTTCTTCCTTCCTTTACACTGCTCAGCTTCCAGGAGGAAGCTATGCCTTAGTCATGGCTGTATGGAGAGAAACGCCCCAGAAACATCTGTAGTTCCATCCTACCTATGTTTGACAGCAACCTGAACACACAAAGGTTTCTGTTGAAGTCAACATTACAGCAAACATCTGTATGTCATCATGTTTATATAGGTGAATATCTTAAGACACCTGGCTGGCTGCATCTTTTAGTACCCAACTCAGCACTATCATCTGGCCAAAGAAATAAAGGTCCTGACTTGGTTTTCAGGGTACAACAGAGAGAGCCTTCAGCCAGTGCTGCTCACTCCAGCCTTCAATCTGCCCTGAAAACTGCGAGACTAACTTAAAATCATCACTGATTTGTTTGGAGTTCTTTATTTGCTTTCCATTTTTTTATGCTTACTAGTAAACAGTCATTTTCCTTCAAGTTTCCTGCACTTCACCCCTAAATCAATGGAAACCAAAATCCTCCCCCTTTTTTTGAATAAAGGGGGCATCCAAAACAAAACAACAACATCACACTTGACTCCAGGAGCTAGGGCTTTATGGAAAATATCAAACAGCAGATTCTGCAGCCCTTTTTATCATTAGCTAAATACAACCAGCCTAAAAAGTGACCTTAGCAGTCATATCAAAACAATAGGAGGTCTTCCTTTCTGCACATAAACAAAGCGGGACTAAGGACCATTGAAATAAAATCCTCATCTCAGTAAAGAATCATTGACCTTGTTCACTGCTTTTAGGAGGAGGGAAATACAGCAAGAACAAAGTGTCCAGTTATGTCGATTCTGGTATTTGCCAAGCACTTGGGATCAGGTGGTCCAGATGAGGCACAGATTAGGGTAGCTAAACATGAATTTCACTCTATGCCATTCTTTCAGGCTTTGAGGAACAGCAAGTAACAAGAAAAAAGGTTTTGCATCTAAAACCAAAAACATACTCTACGATTCTGAAATTTCAGTCCAGGTAGAAGTCAAATTTATGATGCCTACACTATTCTCTCCATAATGTTCCTTAAGGCTCTAAACCAGCAAATGCCAGCACCTCCTCACACCTGCCGTTTGGTCCTGACTTGTCGCAAAGAAAGCCTTCTTGACCAATGCTCTAGTCTACCTTCGCCCAGCCAGGGAGAAAACAGCAGCAACCACCCCTGAGTCTATTTTCTACACTTCATTTTTGGCTCATAGGCTGGTTTCTTCTGGAAGGCCTGTGTAGGTGTTGCCAGGAGTTTGAGCATTGGGTCCCTCTAGGCCAATGTCTACAGAGACAGAAAAGAAAAGGATTAGCCCCGGGGCTGGCTAGACAGGAGAGATCTTTCATTCTGTAACAAGCCCCAGGCAAATAATCTGTGCTTCTGGATCTAGCAATGGAGTCTTCCCCTACAGCACACTACGGTGCTCCCATCTTATGGCCCCATATGATGGGGCAAAATACAACAGCAACCTTTTGCTTCTCTTGTCCTAGGAGTACCAGATACTACAAAGACCTTTTCCTCTGTGCTGTACTTACACCTGACCTTTCAGAAAGGATCCAGTGCATACCTTTGACAAGCAAAGTTATTAATTATAATGCAAAGCCTGCACAGAGATTCTCAATCTGAAATAATTTCAAAATTGTAAGTATACACAAAGCCTGTAACATTTAAACATTCACACCCATATCTTCACCCAGAAGGCTCTTGATACATTTTCCCGAGGTAGGGTTTTTTTTATTCTTTTCCTTGGTAACTACATCTTGTCAGAGCTATGACATGAAATATTGGTGTCTTCCATTTGTGAGTTGATTATAGCTAATGGACTCATCATAATCGTAGGATTTTTTCTTCTTCTTTTTTACTTCATATTATCCAATCACAGAATGTAGCAGCACAAAATACAGTCTTTATTCTTTATTTCATTCAATATAGTAAGTATTCTGAGTAGCCCTTGCTGACAATCTGATTTCTCACAAAGGAGTATTTGCAAGGTGAAAGATGGATATTCTGTGAAATATTTTACTTGTCATCAGTTTTGTGTTCTTATATCTCAGACTGAGACATCCTCTGACAGATAAGTTCAGTCATCAGAGGAAAGACCAGCAGTGCCTTTCTCAAAGGCTAGACCACACTGCTCCCGTGTGGTTTCTGCGGATAATAGAATGGGCTGAAACAACACTGTTCTACAGAGAAACTCTTGGTCCCCCGCTTGTATAAATCAGGAACTTCATATGTTTCTTAGATGGCACTATGCATTCTTTTGACACTTGACAAAATAAAAACGACAGGGGCAAATTTCAAGCAGAGACTTTTTTTAATCCACTGTAATATCAGTGCCAGTACAAAGTTCCCTTGACTAGTGAGGCATTCAACCGCTCAGCGCTTGGCAATTAGCACATGGCTAACCGTTTCACACCAGAAGTAAAGAAAGAATTCTGCGCCTGCTGAGAAGATCTCGTCTCAGACACAAAAATCAGAGGGCTGATCTGCTTCACACACAGGATAGAGAGATCCGCATTACACCTGCTGCAGTGAGGCAGCACCAGTTTCTAGGAGAAATGCTGCGCATCGGCAACCGGAGACATAGTCTGTGTCAGGCAGCGTTTGCCATTTGGCTGCTGTTCTCACGCATCACAGACAGTGGGCACGATTCCTGCAAGGATTCAATCCCGAATGCTGCAAACATTTTTAGTAAGAGTGCAAATATTTCCCTCCTCAGAGAGAAGCCTGAGAAGTCACAGACTATTGATGACCAAATACCACCCCAGCAGAAAGCACTTCCGGGATCAGGTCCTTAATTTGCAAAGTATTTAATCCATAATACACATTTACATCAACTGAGGTGATGGATACAATATAAGGTATTATGGAATCAGAACCATTAATGCCAACTACAATAGAAAAATGACTGGAAAAATAATTGTATGCTGGATAAACTTGTTCTCTGAGTATGTGTTAAGACCAATAGCATTTCCTGTATATATATGACATTTAATTCCTTTGACTTTTACACAGCTAATTTTACATTAATTCAGTGGATTCTTTTCAGAATTATCTAAATTGTTCTCTCTCATTCTCAAACTGTATCTGCAAACAGATGGTGAAAATAGCTGTTAATTTTCAGAGTAAGAGTATTTTTTAATCTATTCCATCAGAAAGGCCTGCCTTCCTTAAAGTCAAACTCAAAAGCTATTTGCCCTTATCTGGTGAACATGCAGACAGGAGGGGCGAGACGGGGAGTGAAAGAGACCTAAAAGAGAAATAATTCCACATAGAAAAAAGCTTTACAGAAGAAACCTCAAACAAAACCCCACAAGCTAACTCTGTCCAACTCCCTCCCTTCCCCTATGGAAAACCAGCAGACTGACAGCTCATATAAATACAGCAGACAAGTTCAGCACGGAGAAGGCGAGAGGGAACAGAAATTCCTATCGGATTGTGGAAGCAATAGCTGTCCCAAAGCCTGTTACTGTATCATCTCAGATTGCTCACAGGCCTCATTTCAATTAAAAAAGATATTTGTGAATCAGACAGAAACATGGTATCTTAGAACTGAATCAGAGGATCTGTCAACATACCAGAGAGTTTACTTTTAACGCGTACCAGGTCTTAACCACACGCACACAGAGGACAGAGCATAATGAACACAGACTTAAAAGTTCAAATGGTTCATAGGCTCTCAAAAGGGATGAATGGCTCTGAAGGAGACGTTATGGTGCATCAAGCAAATCCTCCTTAGTTCACACTATTATTGACCCGAGACATCACAATTATTCCTTCAGAGCCATTAAGGGTCAAATGTGTTAATCCCATTGCCACCACAGATTATTTGCTATACAGTTTAGTGAGTAGGATAAGGAGGATGTTATATGGGAACTGCACACACTCGTCATATGGAGAGTACCTCTCTTCCCTGTGCCAAATTATGTTCTTGATACCCAGGGGCTTACACTAGTGATAAGACACGGTGAGGGGTGGAGCAGGGAGTCAGAGCAGCAGGGAGAGGTATGCAGCCACCAGTAGGCAACGTGTCCCGTTGGGACAACACAGCTACCCTCCTCCCCTGGTTCAGCTGTGTGCTAACTGGCACGGAGCTGGAGAAGAGTCATTTTCCTTCTAAGTGCAATATGCTCATGAAGCACATAGGAACAGCTGCACCCTTTCATTCCCTCCGGTACAGGGAATTGCTGTCACCAAACTTTCCACCTGAATTCAGGGAAGTGTTTTTGTACCCTTCTACATCTGCAAAAGCCAGGGGCAAGCAGAGGTTTAAGCGGAGGTGAGCCAACTACCTGCCAGCTGTACCAGCTAAGGGAAGACAACTCCCCTGGCATCCTCTGCAACCCTTATTACAGCACTACCAAGGAGCCAAATCCACAAGAGCTAGCGCATAACTGCAAGACATTTCCATGTGCCTGTCAGACCTCTCGGATGAACACACAAATCTCTCAGCTGCCTACTCCAAACAGCTTTGCGTACATTTTTCCTCGAGAGAGAGAGACACTTGCACCCTCTTTTGTGGGCAGCACCTTAAGGAAGTGGCTTGTACCAACTCAAAGAGCAAAACCCACAGAGAAGAAATCAAGCCTTCATCAGCCTGTCTCTGATGAAAAACTGCTGACATCTAACAGCTGTGACACAGATCAACAGAAATCAGCATTTCTGAAGTTACTCCTTTCCACCCTACACTAAAATTGACATAACTAGTCAATTCAAACTTACTTAAACTCAACACTGGAATTCTCTGCCTTGTCTAAATAAAGGAGAGCAAGGATGGCCAAGGTAGGAATTGCTTGGAATGCCTAAAAATAATTTAAAACTATTCTTTCGGTCTCTCAAGTTCACCCATGATAAATAATCTGCTGAAAAGATAAGCTGAAACTAAACAACTTTAGGCTACATTGGGCTGGTGATTTTTGACTGAATTTGCCATGATGTTCCTCCTGACAACAATGGCACAAAGTGAACTCCAAAGTAGGTCATTTCCTCAGTGGAGGTAAACGGGAACTGTGCCTAACCCCACAATCCACCAGCCACAGAACGACTCTGCTGTTAGATACAATACGCAAAATATTTGAGGCAGTAAAAGAAAGGATCCTTTAATGCAGTAACAGTTTGCCCAAGAGCACTCCAAAACACCACGTAACTCACTCTATCGTGACTGCAGTCTTCTGTGGAACACAGATAACACTTTTAATCATGGAATAAGCAGAGAAGATATATATAAAAACAGCACACAACACAAGGATGAATATAAACCATTTACCGCATCATCTCTCACTACAGAAGACTACCCTGCGGTTCCTGCTTTGCTCTGCTACTTGTAAGCTATATAATTGCTTGTCCCATGACAATGCTATTTCTGTTGCCTCCACTCACACTGTACATTACTCTCTGTCCTGTAGGACATACACATATATGCTAATATATTATTAATATGATAACACAGGGCCTCATTTTCTTGCAATTTTTTAATACTGAATTGGTAACAGCTGCACTGCAGCTTCTGTTAAACTGTTTTTCAGTAGCAGAAAACTTCCAGGGGGGGCAGGAGAAGAAAAAAAGTATCTTCATTTGGGGCTTAAATTGGCCTCCAAAACGTCATCAAAATATTGCTTAAAAGATGCATTTTTGCAAAGTGTGGGAAAACTCTTCAGTGATGTTTGAGTTATTCACTTGGGGGGAAGAAAACATTTTGGCTACGTGCACACCTCAAATTGCACGCAAGCCGAACATTTATAGCTTCCCTTACAGATTTCTGAATGTTACAGAGACCGGGAGGGAGATGGGAGGCAAATGAAGAGAGAAATACAGGAAGACAATAATTTTAGCACACACCAGACAAAATTTTACATTTGCTCTTCCCTTAGAGATATGCAAAACTTCAGCAAGTGAGCACTGCAAGCTCATAAGTAGGATATCTGACCTGCAAAGTCAAATTTTATAGTGGCACCAAAGCATTTCACAGCTCCTAAACAGTGTAAGTGGAGAAACTGGATTCTCTGGTTTCAGTTCTTTTTGTAAAGGCAATGAAGTCCAGATTCAGCAAAGTACTTGAACAGGGTCTTAAATGTTAAGCAAGAGTGTTATCTCAACTAACATGTATGCAAGAAGTAAGAAGATTCAAGCTAGGCGTGTCTTGAAAATATTTTTTGAATAGCTATCACTCATCTGACTGAGAGCAGATGTGAAAAATGAGTAACTACTAATATGGGGGCTATCATCCATTTTCCCTCTTTCCTCAAACCCACAAATCCACAACTGTACTCGACCACATTGGGCAAACAAAGATTTTCCACTCACTTGTTTTTATGAACAAGAAATTCAAAGTAATCTTTTTCTTATAACTGCTCTCCTGTGATGGGAAGAAAACTCTTGTTATGCTTTTATCTTGAATTCAGCAAGTCCTGTGAGAGGTGATTGTTTACACTTGGCCAAATGTTTTCACATTTGTGCCAATTTTAAAACCACAGATTTGTTCTTTGCAGTGATTATCAGTGCTGAGATGATGACCACGTTCTGTGTTGTTCTCATCTAATTACAAGTACAGCTAAGCCTTCTACCAAAAAATTTCCTTTTAAACCCCCAAGTAAGACAACATCTTTTGTATACAACCCAAACTGAACTTAAACAAAGGTACTTGCTAAAGGCCTTACTTTGTGGCTACCATTATTCACAATAAATGTCTTCAGTTTACCCTAGACGTCAAAAATAAAAATAAAAAAATCACATCCGTATATTCAAAAGTCAGAATCTCATGTCACTATTCATAATTTACTATGAACATCAGTCCCAGGTACATGCCGTTGGAAATGCTCAATGAAGATTGAGACTATGGAAATGATTTGCTGTCACTTACACCAGTACAAAAGAGGCATATTTTATAAAAACAGAAGAAGGGAAAGATTTGGCCCAGAACTTCAGATGTATTTTTAGTTGGAGGAATTACAACAGGGACAGGACAAGCAGAAAGGGCTGCTGTATGCCTCCCATTCCGTATTTCCTTTTGGGTAACCTTGAACCGTTGCCCCATTTTTCCCTTCCCTCCACTTTCTAACTATTTCAGGTTCTGGGACACGGGCTGATTCACACTGATGCCCAGATCTCATCTTAGCATTACTGTTAATACCAACTACAACAGCTGAAGCATTCCAGCAGTTATAAAGGCACCAGGGCACTAGGTACTTCAGCAAATGCAGAACTTAAAGCATGTGAGTAGCCCCCTTTACTTCAAAGGGAAGTGGTCAGATTGAACAGGGCAATGAGGGCCACAGCTGTCTCTGGGATACAGGTAAAACTATGACACACATGTATAAAAATTACTTTACTAGTGTAAAGGATCCCGCAGACATCTTTCAGTCACTTTTCACTACTAGAAAGAGTTTCTCACTGCTCTCATCTACGTAACTGTTTCCTTGTCATGAACCTTTATTATAATATAGCTAGTTTAATGCTGTTGGTCACTGAAATTAGCTATTGGGTGTTTCTTGATTAAAAAATGCTGGACAGTAAGTTCCCTTTTCAAACACTAACATCTAACCTTGTCACCAGCATTATACCTCCTCATTCCTGCCCATCTCCTTCCTCTTCAGTATAGGACACACTAAACTGCTGCCACAATGATACAGAAGTTGCAAGACTCCCCTTGTCAGAGCTTCTATAGCACAAGAATTTTCTTCTTTAGTTTTGTCAGATGTTATGGGCAGGCTGATGAAACTGTTCCCCCAGGGCACTAACTTCTCTGGGGTAAGCATCAAATAGCTTGATTTGAGAGCCTTTGCTGCTTTCTCAGCTGATCAGGAGCTTGAAACAACACATGCTGCTCTAAATAACCTACTTCATCTTCCCTTTTAGTCTTCAAGGTGTCCCAGCAAAAAAGAACAATTTGCCAAGAAAGCAGAAATCGAACTGTGTCTCTAGAAAGTAATTCCATAGAAAGACTTCTGCTACATGCAAAAGTCTGCACAGAAAACCACTGCGTACAAAGCATTGTGAGTGGAAGGCCTTAGAATAAATGTTTCTTCATAAAAGGCCCACAAAGAAGAAAGTAGGCTACTCAAGTAATCTCTGCATCAGCAGATTTTCTGCATGAAGATCATTGAGCACAACAGCTTCTTCTCACCCCTTCTGCAGACCAGCCCAAGTGGTTTTAATCCTTCTTTTCTCCCTATCACAGGATATAAACATTTCCAGTGCAAGTTCTGAGACTTCAGTCTCACTCTGAGCTGCACAGAGCAGATGCTGAACTGACAAGCTCACTGAAATTTCACCAAATTTCTGTGAAATGCACCCATAAATAAAGTCTGTCAACACTTGCTGTTCTACACTGATTGCCAACATCTCACTTTTCTCAAAATAAATACCTCCTACAGTTACTTTTAGTTGCCTGGAGTACTAGATGTTTAAATATAAATTAAAAACCACAATTTCCAATGTGCATTGATGATCTTTGCTCACCGTTAAAGAGCTGAAGTCCATCAAAAAGATCTGAAATATCAAATCAAAGTCAGTTGCTATCTGTTCATAGAACTGCTGGGCTTCAATGGATTTCAAATGGCCACCCATTCTGCCTCAAGTGATTTATGACAGATGCTGCATCACGCAATTTTGCACACAGTAGTCAGCAGTGCATTTCCAGGTTTTCTTAAATCCTGGGCAGAGGATAACTCATCCATTATTTCATTATTTCTTGTTTCTAAATTTCTGAAAATCAGAAGCATTAAAAAACTAACTCAGGTAATCATACATAAAAGGAGGAACACATTCAGCTGTAATAATCATTGCTTGAGCAAAAATCAAGCATCTAGAACAGAATATATATCCCATTTCAAAGCATTATTTCTTTACAGGTTGGTTTTTTGTTTGGTTTTTTTTTAAAGAAAATAAGCAAGAGTTTTAAGGAACAGCAGTATTCACTGTTAGTTATAAACCAGCTAGCAGGTTGTAAAATACTAGGGGAAAGCAAACATACACTCCCAAACATCAGTTCATGTCTCACACCAGGTATCAAGCGTTCTGGCACGAAGTTACAACAGACAGATACACCAATACTGAGTTATCACTACGAAGAGTAGTATTTCACTAGAGGTGAGTAACTCTGCAGTGCAAGACTGCTTTTACCCAACTATCACACATTTAATCGTATTTGTGTTACTAATCACTTGAAGAACTTACCCCAAGGTTTTAATGAAGTGCATTAAGCACCCAAGATGAGATTAACACAACATTAGTAGCAAAGAAAAAGAGAAAAGGGTAAAGATATCTTTAAAGAGGATTAATACACATGGGTCCAGCTGGCAAGCTCCATCCCAAAGATGCAGCCAAATATTAGCCCACCGAATTGTAAGAAAATGCTGTTGTTTGATCATATCCTTCTTCCCTCAGCAAACAAACACCAGAATAATCCAGAGTTTACATCACAAATAGTAAAGTCCATCTCCTTCCTGTTACCAAAGCTGTAAAGAGCTAAACACTTGCAAAATCTCTTATGACAGCAGGTCTGTATGGAAAGAGATAATTTCTGCCAGCCAACTTTTTAGAAGTATTAAGAACTTTAAATTGGGCTCAGGCCATGCCTCTGTTGGCTGGACTTTGACTATCAAACAGCCTGAGCAGCCACATTACCATTTCAGATAGACTCAGCAGTATAAGGAGAAATACATTTTACAGTATAATCCCACTTTCTAAACTCAACCACAAAAAGGCTAAAGTTAAAAAACACGGTTCCAGTTCAGCTGCTGATAGATAAATAGGTCCTTTCAGGTTAATAAGTCTCACTCGATTGCCCCAATATTACTTATAAAGCCAAACTGAGCACTAGCACAAGCAAATGAAACTGTGCTTCGGATCGCACCGTTCCCAGCCCTTACCCAGAAGCTCAGAGGCCAAAATCCCATCTCCAGCAAGAGAGAGGCACGTAACCGCTTCTGATTCAAATTCTTATCCTCCCATTTGATAAAGCACAGCACATCATTACAGCCATCTTTTCAATGAAAGGGAACATTTATTTTAGACATGCAAATCCAGGCAACTTAATTATGACCCTTCTGATGAGACAGTTCCTAGGTTTTCTATCGACATGTTCCCAGGCCCATTCCCAGGGGAATTCAGTGGTAACATGAAGAGCGTGACCGTTTATTTGGCTTAAAGAACACATTAATTTATCTGGCTTATAGAATTTAAACATCTGACGAATGACAGTGTGGTTGATTTTATTCATCAGCTAATTGCTTTGCCACCTGGAGCTGCAGCTTTATATATTCAGCTTATAAAAGATCTGAAAAGGATCTCAATTATTCTTTAATTTGTTCCTTGAATATAAAGTAGGAAAATCTGGCTTAATCAAACATTGTCTCAATTCTATTGGGATATGTCTAGTTACCTTATAACAAGGTAAGCTTTCATTTAATCATATGATATGATAATTCCCCACTTTCAAGCCAAGTATCCTCTTAGTTACAATCAATTTTCCACTGAAAAAATAAACATTGTCTCTTTACTGAAATCCCTGTAGAGGAAAACAGTCCTTTTAATGCAACTTGCTGTTAGTACAACCACCCTAGGAATTTTTGTGTTGAAATTCATTAAACCCCCTCATTTGGTGCTAACACGTAAATTGTGATATCCTGAGTTTTTAGAAATGATTCTTCATACACAGGGCAATTTTTGGCATAGTTGGAAAAGTCTGATAATGAGCATTTGGGCAGAATGGTGGGATCAGCAAAATCTGGGGGTTATCTTTTATTTTACCATAAAATACAGTTTTATTTTATATGGCATCCTCTGTGAAAATTCACTGCCCAATAGTCTTTGTACTTATTTTGACAGCAAATAATAAAGGGGAGAGAAGTTGCATCAAGCATAAAGTAGCTTTTCTTCAAAGATTCTGTGTTTCAAAATTCTATGTTTCCATAGGAAGATAGTACTAAAAAAAGATGTAACTGGGTCATGGAGTCCTGCATAGTCACATAACAGATATCTACCCATAACTGCACACCCCAACACAACATTCCCCAACACTAGAGCACTTTCACCCCTTACCAGAGAAAGCCTAGATCTACAATGAGCTATAGAAAGAGTGCAGGAGAGATCAAGAGTAGCCTGTGTCCCTAGGTGAGTGCAGTAGTATGGAGTTTGCTACCTGGAAATAGCAGGTTAAATTAAGAAGTTTAAGATACCACCACACTGAATGTGAAGCAACTGTTAAGTGTGTGTTTGTAGAGGAATAATTGAGAGGAAAAAGAAAAAAGAAAAAAAAAAAGGAAAAAAAAATGCAGAGAAATCCCAGTGAATTTGAACTGATGAAAAACTATTTCTTTAACCCAAACCTGCTGCCTGATACAGTCAAGAGTGCTGAGCTAGACATATCACTTAAAACTGAGGAGTCCAAAGGCTAGCCTGGCTGAAAGAAACATCCTTCTGATGAAAATGGCAGGACAGGCACTGGAAAAATAATTAGATAAGGAGGAGACGTGAGGAGAAGCAGCAAAGCAAGTTAAAAGCAAAACTATTTGTACTAAGTCCTGAAACACTGTGGAGCCAGAGGTAGGAAGGGATAACTGAACCTGCTGGTGTTTCTACAGACAGACCAACTCATCTTGTAGCCGGAGCACTGAGGACCTGTAACGTCTGGCCACAGAAAAGGCAGTGCCAATAGCAATATAGAGGGAGGAGAGTTTGAATGAGAGAGTGGAGCAGCTGACACAGCCCCATCTGGGCCACCGTGGAATGGTTTGGCAAGGTAAACATGCTTATATGAGGAACATGCTTATATGAGTTCTCAAATGAGGAAGACGAGAAAAAAAAAAATCACCCAATAAAGGAAGCAAGTGAAGAACTACCTAATGATATCTATTTTGCATCTTTGGCTTTGGTAACATGGTCCAGCTCCAATTGCCTTTCTTTGTTTGCATGGGAAGCTCCTCATTTTGCATATCTGGAATTTCATAGTACTCTAATGTGCACTAATGGCATTAACAATAGTGATTTGTGGTATTAACATTATACTTTATATTAATTGTTTTTAATAAATTATTTTTATTTTTAAAATTGTACTTAGATTTGAGCATGTTGAGCAACTGAATTACATTAAGGGGGAGCAGACACTGGTGAGGGATTTGGAGGAGAGAACTAACTTCCCCTGAAATGAATTTCTCAAGAAATCCAGATTCTCAATCTCCGTGGAAGACTTTACATGCAGCTGGAGAGCCACAGTATACAGCACGAATACAAACACACAATGGCACTTTGAATTCACAGGCCATTGATTTGAGTAAATACTCTACAAGAAACTTGGGATTCTTGTCATAAAATGAGACAAGTGTTTCTGTATCCAAATTTTATACTCTGGATTCATGAGGCAGAGTGGAAGCTTTCAGCAAAGGAGCCTGGCATTTGGCAATCCTTCCCTGAGATCTCCCTGGAGCTCTCTTCTGTGGGAATGTCAACTTTGTTCCCCTTTAGCATCTGATCCACATATGAGGTTGAAACAACAGCTGACTTCTCAATTAGCTTTGTTCATTGAATGCAGGCAATAATGCCTATATTTTTTAGCACTGAAAAATCTTTTAATCAATCTCACTATTGCTTCAGAGAAAGCTGGATCTTGGATGCATTCAAGCCATTGTGAATTTCCAGTCTGTTTACTTGGAGAGGATTCTGTAAAGTGGGCACATTTCTAAAAAAACCAAAAAAAAAATTTCCAAATCTAACACCCAGACACATTTTCTGCCCTACAAATATCAGACCCAAATATGTTTCCTCAATGCAACCTGTGGTTTATGTGTTATGCAACCCATAAACCAACCAAGAATATGACAAACTCTGAATTCAAACAGGTTGAATAGCCACAAGCAGAATTTAGACCTAGACAGTCTGCGAAGACAACGTTTCAGGGCAATATTTGAATAATAACAAAATTCTAGCATGGGCATACCACAGGTAAATATTCATTCTTGCTTCCTAATGAACTTGCTTTTTCTGCCAAGTGGAATAATGCATTGTGATCTACAAAGCACCACAGATCATAGAAAGTTGTAAGGTCTGTCCTGACTTTAACACACTGCTAGCGTAAGAACAGAGAGCGCTTTAAGTTTTGTAAGAGTGTAAAAGCACTATGTCCAACAGACTGACTCCTGGCAGAAATCAGAAATACCTACCGTATACTTACAACTGGAGTCACTATAAAGAATAGAAATGGAGTATCCTCTGCCACAGCTTTTAGATCATCTACTAGTGCTCGCCCTACACTTTGAAAAACTGCCAGAAGCCAATCATGATAGCCATATCTATATCATTAGGATTCATATGTTTATATATATATTTAGTAAACACAGTTATCTGGAACTCAAATGTGCCTTTTTGGTCTATTCCCAATCTCTGGTTATGGAAATAGCAAGAGACAACAGTAGCCCCATTAGATTTTGGCTAGCATCAGAGAGGTTGTCCGGGCCAACATGGAGAGTGTACTTCATTCTCCCAAACATATGGCAGCTATCAAGTGGAGCACTCAATTAGAGCTGTTCAGTGCTCTCCCAACTTAATCTTTTTTCAATGAATAATCTTTTGTTTTCTTAAAGAAATACCTATCCATGAAAAACACATGTTTAATGGAGATTGGGGACAGCATTTCCCTTATTAAAAAAGCTATTATTTTCATCTTCTAGCCTGTGTTCCTCTTTTTTTTTTCTTCCTCCTTGATCTCTTTTGCCTCCAACTCCCATCCTCCCCAATTTTTAGAAACTGAAAAGCCTTGGAAGAGTTTCATTAAAGAAAAAAAAAAAAAAGAAAAAGAGAGAGAAGGGAGAGAGATTTAAAATAAAAATAACTTGCGGAACAGATCAGATCTTTTTCCCAAGTTTCCAAGCTCCAAGCGTTGCCAGAGCAAGCAATATTTCCCAGGCTCAAATTAAACACCATTGCCAATGGTCACCTCCTCTCACAGTGATCTCCTTGCCAGCTTGCAGCCAGATCAGCCTTAGAGATCCTGACAGCACTGGCAAGAGATTTTGTAATCTGAAAGCCCATGTAGCTTGAGCATTTCTTTAAAAATGATCACTCTGCATAAAAGTAGAAACTTAGTAGAGGGATGCAGCTGCTGCTCCCCGTGCTTTGGCTGTTCTCTGAGTGAATAAATAGTACTCTTAAGCACATCACTTAATTTTAGTATAGCCCAATAATATTAATAGTCTAATTGTCAGGGGTAATAATAAACTAAAGGTATAAGAAAGACGTCATCAGTTTTCATTTAAGCTCAGAGTTCCTATCTTTTCACCTTCTTGTAACACAGAAGACAGAGGAAAAAAACAAGGAGAGAGGAATTAAAAAAACCTGGGAAATCAACATCCAGAAGTTCTCTGCCAACCTCCTACCACAGCATTTCCTACTAGCACTGGCATGTAACTTTAATTCATTACAAGGCAGTCTCATTAATATGCCCTGAATGGACACCACAGCGAGAAATTACTCATGAATTCAGGTATACAGAGCTCAGCACCAGATTCAGCTGGGCTGATTAGATGAAATTACTATTCTCTCATCTGTCCCTCATTCGATGGACACTATTATTTCAAGCCCTAACAAACCTGTCTTCCACAAGAATTTAGTACCTCCCTACTTTTACTGAGGAACAGATTTACCCCCGAAATAAAGAAACACAGAAAAAAAGATGTTACAGAGAGTTATTTCCAGTATAGGAACACAGTCCAGTGTATTCAAAATCTCTTGAAAAAGCAAATGTTTATTTTATGTCTTCCTCACTGTGGATCTTTGTCAGAAACCTTGTTACCCCTTGACAAGGTAAGGCTGAAGACTTTGGAGGGAATATAATCTAAAAATGACCTGCACTGTGGAGAGAAAAAAACCAAGAAATACTAATATTAAGACGACCATCTAAGGAAAAACAATAGATAGCACAGAGTGTGAAAGGCAGTATTATTGCATGCATATAAGCCAAGCCAGTATTTTGTAGCAGACAATATCCCAGCAGAGAGCACAAAGCTGATAATCTTCACATTACGTAGCTCAGATCCAGGATCATTACATTAATTTGTGGGTATGATATTATAAGGATAATTATTAATTAAAAGGAGGAACAGAGAAGTGATCAGGGACCTAAGGAGACTGTCTTGAAGAAAATGGCATGCCTTCAGCTTGGATAGGCAACAACCAGGAAACTCCTAAAGACCCACTTATCTTTAAAGGCTAGAAATCCCAGAGACAGAGAACTTGCTATTACAGTCACTGAGCAAGAGGAGGTACACAACCATGCACAGCTGAGAGGAACAGTGTTAACAAGCATCAAGCAGACTGGAGCTTTCACCACTCTCCTCTGAACTGGTCAAAGAGGATTGTGTCAATGGAGCACAAGGAGGCTAGACTCAGTGTGCTGCAATATAGCATTTAGGATGCCCTCAGGGAGAATTAACAAAAATGAAAGCCACATCCACACTGAAGTTAAAATAATAAGGCTACAACCTGCATAGGCTACACATGGATAAAATGGATAAAAATAAATCCGTGTGTGATTTATTCTCAACAACAAACCAAACTATTTTTAAGATAGCTGAAATAAGGCCAAATCTACCCCAAGTTTACAATGCAAAAAGAGCTTTTGTTTTTGGGCACTTGCAATATAAGCCAAGGAAAGAAAGAGTTGTGACCCATTCTTACTCAATAACCTCAAAGATGGGATACTGCCACATGCTGGGAGCGTTCAAACAGCTTACTTCACATGAGGTGATCTGAAGTTCAGCCTCCCACCTCCCAAAACAAAGCCATCAGAGTCTTCTGGGGTGCCTCCACCTCTCCTGTTGACCATGTTCCATTTCGCAGGCCCTGCTTGAATACTCAAAGATCAGAAAAATTACTTTAAACACTGGCATTTATAGAAGACTACTGAAAGGCTGGATACCTGGTTTCATCTCTTTTTTTCAGTCCTCTCAGAGAGGACATCTCAATGAAAGAATTCCAACTCCTTTCCACCATGGCCCAAGCTCGCATATTTTATCCAGCAAACATAAGTAACAAAAGCTAGCTTTTCAGCAGTCCACGCAGGTCTACTGTTGGCAGATAGAGCTCTCTGAGATCTATCTTGCCCTGACTATACTCGGATTACGGTGCCCACACTATCTTTAACCTTGCTTTGCTTACAAGTACTGTAATCCCCTTTCCAAATACTCAGATCAAAATACTTCCAGGCATGAGATTAGTCAGCTGTGGAGTTCCTTCTCACAGTAAGCTACGATAGTCATACTGCTTGAAGCTTTTAAAATAAGACTGGACAAAACACTGAAAAGCTACTGAAGAGAAAAATCTTGCTTCTAGGAAAGATGAGTGTGTTGAACATCCTTCAAATATACTGCTGAAAATGGTGTTGTGATACCTTAACATTCTTTAATTTCAAGAATGAATTTTACACAGATCCTCTGGTTTCCTCAGTTGTGGATCTACTCTTCAAATTATCTGTTGATTAAGCCAAGATGAGAACTATTATTTCTTCTTAATCTCTTTACTTACGCACACAGCATTAAGAGAAATATCATGTTTCAGCCCTTTCCTTAATTTCTACAGATTTTAACCACAGCCAGAAAGCCTATTTTTCCTCCAGCATATGGGGGTAAAAAAGTGGTCACACTTAAGTTAATGGAATTGTACCCATATAAAACTGGTAAAGGTAAACTGAGCCCTGAATCAGATTTTCAGGCTTAAATGGACTAGCAAAAGGCTTGTGCGAACGATAGTATATGGAACATATACAATAGCTGCCTCATCAAACTGGGATGCTAGTAGAGATAACATGATACTACAACCATGTACTTGGCCACAACAATATAGGCAGCACTGTAATTACAATAATGACCTCCTAGAGCTATTGTGTCTTTAATTAAGTCTTTAAGAGTAGGCATTTGCCACTTAATCCTAACTCACTGTAACTACTGCAGCGTATCATCTACATTTTCACAAAGAATTACTGTGTCATATTTCTGTCAGAAAGATGAAAGGGAGTATTTTAGTTCAAGTGGCATTTACAGAATGAAACCCTATGAAGTAAGAGGCCCGTAGATGTCCTTTTAACAGCACTTCAGACCAAGTAAATGCTTCTGTTCCCTTTCTTTCTCCTACTACTCTGCTTCCTCCCAGCGTAAACTGGGAGAAAGCAGGCAGGAGGGGCTACACAGAGCCAATATCACACCTGATTACACGGATGATAAAGCCGTGACAACAGATTTTAACCAGAATACAGTGCACAGCAGCAGTGCCACGAACTAACAGTTTTCAAGTTTCACTTAACTCTTTACCACTTGTTACAAACCAGCAAGTTGTCCTTACTGGTGCCCACCAACCCTCACCACACTGTCTTTGGATGGGAGAGCTTTCCTGAGATCCCTTTCCATTCTGAAGTGCTTTGAGCTAATCAATATTCAGGGCAATTGGGTGTAGTCATGTTATTTTCAACATCATTAACAAACTGTTAGTTAGGGGTATTTTTCTAATAATGGTTCTGCAAAAGTGAGGACTTCTTTCCAAATATATGTGTGTGTGTATGCAAAAGAGTTTCTGTTGTCTGAATGGCACCACTGTTAACTCAAACATAGAGACTCTGAGTAGCTCTGTCAGTTCTACTTTACTTTAACAGACTCACAGGCACCGGAGATGAGAACAATTTTCTGCTTGTTTATTTGAGGGATTCTTATTCGAACTATGGAAACCTGACTCAGTCCAATTTCCACATCTTTTCAGTGTCTTCTTTGATACGAGTATTTTCACTCTGCTTTACTACTCACCTCCATCAACTCAAATACCACATCCAAACAGTTTGATGAACAAGAGGAATTAAATCAAAACTAAAAACTATGGAAGTAGTAGGGGAATTCAAAAGTGATCAGCCTTTTGTGTATTTCTATATCATCACAAAAGACTCTCGACACTTTTTCTTGACATTGCACACCAGGGAAGAAACAAACACAAGACGATCTTAACTTTTCCCTATAAACAAGGCAGGGACTTCTAGTCAACAGTAGGCACTAGTTTAACTCAAGTGCTCTTATTGCTGTAGTCTTTCCGAAAGCACCTGCATCCCAGTATCCTAACCAGACTGATGTCTTCTCTGAGCCTTCTATTATTTCTCCAAGTGGGTATATTCAGTTACTCCCCTGGCTAGTCTGTAAAATACTGAAAATAAAGCATCGCTTGCATTAATATTGCATTCAAGACTTGAATGACACAGAAAAATAGCACCGAAAATGTTCTCCCTTGTGATCAGAAACACTAATGTATCTTCTGCAAAGTCCTATTTTATTATTGTCTTTCTGACCTTTGTCATGCTTGTTCTTCCCTTTCACAAGATTTTTCATGAGCCTGGAAAATACACACCGTTCACATCACAAGATAGACGTCAACAGTTGTCTGAAGCCTCTTCCTTTCTCCTTTCCCTTTCTTTCCTACCATTTGCTGGAGTGTTAAGAGAGTATTACCTTCCCAAGCTGATCTTGATAGTAATCCCCAGTTTCTAGAGCATGAGAGAAACTGATGTTGAGTGGTTCTTTACTGCCACTTTAGGTGCAAGTAATATTACTGTACCAGGTACACAGATGCAACCTCTTAGCAAATTCTAATCCCCTGCCCACACACCATGCAAGTCTAGTGAGGTAATCAAGGCTGACACTGACTAGAAAAAAACTGAACAAAGTTATTCTGCATTAAAACACCCACTGCTTTATTCATACTACAAACCAAGTTTAGCACACACAAGTGGAAAGACTTATCGATAAATACATCATAGACAAACTTCCTGTAGAAAGATAGTTAAAGGAAAGATGTTTGAAATGGTTGAAGAGAAGCACTCTCTTTGTAAGCAAGTAATTCAAGCTCTTCTAACACATCTGGAAGGGTCTACAAGATTGGCCTATAACTAGCACTGCTTGATGGGGTACCACACAAAAAAAATAGTAGTTTATCAAAACCTGATTCCTACTAGCAATGATGTAAACAAGGTCTTTTCTCTTGTGACTGCATTCAGGATGATGAGGAAAATGACAGTACTTCTTTTAATTTTTTGGATTTCAGCTAACCAAAGGAAAACAAAGATCAAAATATAGCTTCCAGTGTTTCTGCTCAGCACAAGATTTTATAGTCCACCAAAATTATTCCATTTAATTTGTTGATTAACCCCTTCTTATGGGCAGCTAATTGTGAAATTAAAACTCTTTTTCAAAAAATCCAAAAGCTCTAAGGAAAAATACCCTAACTTTCCCTAAATGAAAGGTATCACTTCAACATTTCAGAATGCTTTTCCTTGTGTTTCTGCTTTTAAAGAATAAACCACCATCCCTGTGAGGATACAGCAATGTGATAGACACATCTTAAATTACTTCCCTAAGGTGAGAGAAAGGAGCTCAGCCTTAATGAACCAGCCCTCTTGCCAACACTTTTGCATACCACCCTTAACCAGACCCTTCTCTCCTGGCTTGATGTGAAAAGGTCACTGGCCTTTTATCTGGAGAAGATAGCCCCTGCAAAGTCCAACCATCTTTTCGTTTCATTTGACACCAGCACAACAGCCTCTGCTCTGCTGTTACAAGACAAGCACCTCTGAATGCCTGATCACATATCTCTCTGCTACAACTTGACAGGCTCACAGTGTGAAGGATGTGTTAGAGTTCATTCCATTTGGAAAAGAACATCTTTAACTGTTGAAATTGTATCTCTCTCTCTCTAGAAGATGTGCTAAGTAATTGCAAGTTCTTCTTGACAATTAGAATCACATCCCAAGACTTGCCATTGATTTCAGTGAGCTTTAGATCAAGCACGCATTTACCAAATGAGACTGTTTGGGTTTGATTTCTTCAAGGAATTTATGTTGAGTCCGTAAATGCTACAATAGTCTCAGGTAGCAGCACAACGTGACCTACAGACTCTCATAATTTCACACCTTAAGCTGGATGGGTTTCCTCGCACACGTATAATTGCCTCCTTTTTAAAACTTGATTACATCACACAAAAATAGTTAATTAATAAAATTCTTATTTCTACACAAGACAGATTTTTCTAATTCCACTAGGCTGAATCATTCTCTCCGATACTACTTCTGGTTGAGCTCTGAAACAGTTTATTTTAAAGTCATCCCAGGAGTCTGAAAGAGGTATCTTTACAGAGTTTTCTGAAATTCTATTCTCTCACAGCATATGTATCCCAACAAATAACCTTATATTCCCTAGGAACAGGAGGAGTCAATGAACTAGGTTTTTTTTATAGACCTTTTTCTCTTATTTTGGGCAGAAATCCCTTTCACGCACTGCAAATTAGGCCAGCTTCAGGCACTTTAGGCATGCAAAATACTGACAGGGATTCAGTAGGTCAAACCTTTCTCACCACAGAAGCATCTATGTCTTAAAGACAAAAGTCCAAATTAAGTGTATGACTAGTAACAAGAAATGAACAGATACATTCAGGTTCGAGCTCAGCATCTACAAAAAAGAAGTTTTAAGAAAAGGCAGAAAAACCTGTGGACAGGCAAGTCTGAAGAGCAGACTGACGGGGATGGGATAATAGTCTGCCAATGCAAACAAGGCTGTTGCCAACAGGAAGGGCCTAATCTGTCCTCCTCCTCCGTGGCAAATAGGTCAAGAAGTTATATGCTTAGCTTGCCACAGAGAAGATTCAGGGAAAGACAATAAGGGTAGAGAACCTGAAGCCTTCTAATGGTTAGGAAACTGAGGCTTGGGAACAGATTGCTGCGGCCTAGAACAGCAGAGGCTCCACCAGTGGTGGCCTTCGAGGACACTGCTTTCTCCAGAGCAGCACTAGCAGAGTGATCCTGCCTCAAGGGAGAACAGCATATATGACACCTGGATTCTTCCCAACTACTTAAGGTGGGAGCAGGATCCCACCTGCCAGAGATTTTTGCTGTTGATTTTAAATGCATGAGGATTTCTTTCTTTTTGTAAACTTTCTATTGATGAGTAAATATGGCCTAAGAAGGTGCATTTCTGCTGAAGAGAACGCAAAACCTGTGGTTACAATGCTATGCAGCTCACCAGTGACAGCAGAAGAGGTGGGGAATGGTTGCCCACCCCCAGCATCATATGTTGTACGTTGCTATATACAGAACTGCTCTTGTTGAGTCTGAAGTGAGCCAACTGGAAAGCAGACAGAAGCAGGTACTGATATTACACCAGAACATATTGTTACTGCTAGAGCCAACTTACCGTCACCGAAGCTGCCAATTATTCCCAAGTCACTGATACATTATTTTTTTTAATCCCAGAGAATGATCTTCTGCTGGAGGCTTTTTCACACCCATGACTCTGAAGTATCCCTGGTGGCACGTTGGCTAATGAAGAGCAAAATCCATCTCTTGATGAAATAACACTGCCACTGAAAAGATTTCTGCAGTTAGAAAAAATGCTTAATCAGGCTAGAAGGAGCAGCATCCTAACACTTGCACTAAGCACAGGAAAGAGGTCTGCAGCTAGCAATTAACAATGATGAAAAGGACAGTGATTTAAAGCATATTGCCATGACATTTTTATCAAACTAAATGAGTTTGCTAGGCCCAGCGGCTGCATATGCTTATTGTCATTTAATGTTTGGATAGCAACACATCAGGCTCTGAGTATCAGGAGGTGCCGAATTTAATAAGTCATTTTGACACTGGTGTGAAACGAGCAAATCAGCATTCTGAGGAATGTGTTCACACTCCGAGCAGACAGGCAGACATCCTAAGCATGTGAGGTGACACCAATCAACAAAAAAAAGGGGAGGCAGGAAAGAGAGGGAGAGAGAGATGAAAGCCAGGAGAAGAAACAGGCAGCAATACTCCGATGAAAAACTAGTTCTGTCCTGTCTCCTGGTTTGGCTCGTTGGTGTCAACAAGGCAGATTTCTTTTCACTAAGGCTGAGATACACTGCATATCTTCGACAGCATAAATCTCATGTATTATTTAAGCCCTACATGGATTATCTCAAATGAACTAAAATTAATGTCATGGAAACCTTTCAGGACTTTTTATTGCTTTAGCGGCAATGCAAAATTCCTGCCACGTGCACAGTTAATCAGAACTTGTTTTTTAGCACAACAAGGCTGGCTCTGCACACGTACTCTGAGAGCCCCTCAGATACATTTCTCCCCGAAGCCCAGAGGAGTTGTGCCTGTGTGAGCAAACTAAGGCTCTGGTTTTTCATGACTTTCAAAGAACCAGCAGCAGTTTTGATCCTAGCTCCTCTGCCCTCAGCAGATTGGCTGCTCGCTCCGTCCCTTGCCTTCCAAACCTCTTTATATTCTCTTTACCTCAGGGTATGTCTGTAGTGCAGAGGTACCTGAGTTAGCTATAAAACTCGCGAGCTCAGGTGCTGCTGTAGATGAGGTTGTGTGGAGCTCAGTGCAGACTAATTTACCCCTGCTATCACTAATTCATTTAAAGCCAGTTTAACTATGTCTACATGGCAGACTCACTCCCCGCATTCATCCTTACCACCACATCCCCGTCCTCGCCCCTTCACTTCCAAATACTCCATGTTTCATTACCAATCTTTTCAGTGGGCTGATCCCCTTCTAAATTAGTCCCTTTTCCTCCCCCAAAACTGTTGGTACTTATTCAACAATCTTTTTGCATTTTGAGTTTTATCTCAAACTGTGCCTTAACTACAGGGCTCACAAATTCCATTTCCCCCAGTCCTGAATGCCTAAAAATGCAAATAGCAAAGTCTCAGAAGAAAAATGTCATCTCCTTGTCTTGCAGAGCATCAGTAGGTACATTAGGATATGATAAAACAACTGTTACGATGAAGAAAAATGAGGCATTTAGGAACATAACATAGAGTAGGAGCAGCATTAGGGAGATGTGGTGGAAAGGGAGGAAGAAGAGAGATGAAAGCATCCTCTTCATATGTGCTGTAGATGTCCCAACAACAAAAGTGAGAATAAATCTACTTTCCTCACATATACTGTTTGGACTGACTCCCCCTCCCCCCCAATATGGACTTGCACTCTTCCCCACAAAAGATCAGAAGTTTGAGCTATCTGTCAGGTAAATACATCAACAAAGCAAGAAAGAAGAAATGAGATACCATTGATACTGGAACCAAGTAATTCTATCGACATGCATAACCCACATTTGACGGGGTATCCACTAAAAAATAAGGACAGTTACTATTTTGCTGGGCTGATGGGAGGCTCAAGAGAATAGTGTCAGGTTTGCAACACCAAATAAAAAACAGGCTGAGATGATCTTACTTGTCACAGGAACCCCCATCCCCAGACACTGCTGCACCTGGTCCAGTCACAGCTTACATCAAAAAGCTGGTAGCTATCTGTCTCTTCCCTCCACCTCCCAAAAACAGTGACCAAAACAAACACTGTCTTCAGCAGAGCTTCAGCAATGAAGCAGAACACAAACATTTTGGCCACAAGCCTCCTGCAAGAGATAGTACTTCACGCCTTGGGGAGATTCAGGAGACAGCACCTTCCACTTCAGCAGGGAAAAATGCTCACCAAATTTCCCCAGCCCTCACACACAAGTGGGGCACAGCTGGGGGGGCATTTTACAGGCTCGAGGGTTGGAATTCAGTGGGATGTCTCTGGCAGCACATGACGACTCTGGGTTATTAAAGTTAGAAGTGTGTTATATTGGTTGTTAAACTTTTCAATAAGAACTGAAACAAGAGCAAGAGGGGCTCTTGCACAAAAATCCTAGTAACACAAAGAGCTGCATACAATGCTGGACATGGAGCAAGGGACATGCAGCTGTGAAAGACCAAGGGAGCGGGAGGAGGACTATTGAGCACGGATACTTGCAAGTGGATCAGAGCCATCCAGCCAGAATGTCCTGGGAGAAGACAGAGGGGAGCACTGGTGCTCAGCCAGGTATGATACTCTTCTCAGGGCCCAGAGTACATCTCCCTTCTAGGATTTAGTTGGCTAACCTAAAGAGTTTAGCTGCCTGAGTCCAAGGTCAGCTCCATCAGTGATAAGAGCTGTTGTGGAGAAAGCCAGAAGCAAGGACCTGCCCCTCATTTCCCTTGGGAACTGCTTTTAAGCTGAGGCTTTACCACTGGCCCCCACCTTTGGTAACTGTCAGGGAGCAGTAAGGGCTGGCTGCTCTGCAAGGGACAGGAAGCCAGGATCGGAGCAGGATAATAAAGCAAGCACAAGCACTGACCTCACCAACGTGGAGTTGGGATGGAAATCGGCAGGTCCAGGTCAGGATCAGTGCAAGAATCAGTGATCAGGGTCAGACACAGTTCAGTGATCACCCAGCAAGTCCGCAGTGATGGGGCAGGTCTGATGTCAAGCCAGGAAGCCCAGTCAGCAGGTCCAGGTCACGGTCAGAGTTGTGGCAGTATGAGACCGTCCCAGATATAGCTGCTGCAAGGCTGTGATGGAGCATGGGTGG